>NC_084624.1:17970973-18140421 GCF_033978795.1 Nerophis ophidion | reverse complement strand
CAGTTCAAGCCCCTGGACTCTGCGTTGTTTGTGGTAATGATAGACCAGGAGACTTGAGTGATGTTATGGACCCCGTCTACTTCCTTGAATGGAATGTGCACCAGTCAAGACGGTGTGCCTCTTTATAACACACTATAAAAAATAGTACATCATGTTAGCATCAAAGCTAATTGGCTATTCATTTGTATTGAGCTGCGCTCCCCTACTCACGTCTATCCGGCGGCTGCAATGCCAGTCCAGCCTATTTATAGCCCATGTCTGAGAGGGGACACTTTTGAGCACTCACATAAATCCTTGTTGGAACAAGTGGAATCAAATACATACAGTAAGTAACCTGTTACAAATATGTGTATGCGTATATATGTATATGTATACTATGTCTACATATATCCATCATCTTCTACCGCTCGTCCCGTATGTATATAGATATATGTAAGTATAGATATATGGATGTATATGTATGTCTACACATATACAGTATATGTGTATGTATGTATACATATATTTGTATGTATACAGAAACATATATGTATGTATGATTATTGTGTGCGTGTATGTGCATATAGTTACATATATACCAGTGCTTCTCCAATATTTTTTCTGTCACCCCCCCAAGGAAGAAGAGAATCACCCCCCCCCCCCCCCCCCCCACTCTTCACCGTGACTATTAATATAGTTTAATTTTGCAATAAAGTTGTTATAGCTATACCTATGCTTATTAACATTAAAGGAAACATCACACCAGTCATTCCTTGTCTCCCACCGTGGTTAAAGTGAAGCCATGTGCTACATACGCTTCGTAATATTCTGGTACGGCAAACGAAAAAGCGTGCCCGGGTCACACGGGGCGCCGGACTATTTAAGAAGGATTGATATATAGACACAGACGCACACACAAACATTTATATATATATATATATATATATATAATATATATATATATATATATAACAGTGTATATATATACAGTGTATATATATATATATATACACAGTGTATATATATATATATATATACACAGTATATATATATATATATATACACAATATATACGACTGGTCCAGGGTGTACACCGCCTTCCGCCCGATTGTAGCTGAGATAGGCGCCAGCGCCCCCCGCGACCCCAAAAGGGAATAAGCGGTAGAAAATGGATGGATGGATATATACACAGTATATATATATATATATATATATATATATATATATATATATGTGTATGTATATATTAGAGATTAGATTAGATAGTACTTTATTTATTCCGTCAGGAGAGTTCCTTCAGGAAAATTACAATTTTCAGCACAATCCCATTCAAGATCAGACAAACATTAAAGGGAGACAGAACAGGATCGCTGACGGGTCTGCCGGCTTCCAGCGCCCCTTACAAAAAAAGATGAGATACAGGTAATAGAAGATTAAAATAAAATAAAAAAATCGGTCTTAGCCTGTGCCCTGGAGAGGGGGTGCAGACTGAGGCCAAGGGAAAAAAACAACAACTCATAGCCATAGCACACATCCCTCTTACATGTGTGTAAGAGGGAAACATCAAACATCAAAGAACACATAGGACATTAAAGACATTAAAGCAGCAGATACAACCAGACACTTCTACATACAGCTATGGATAAAAAGTAAAAGAAACATATCCACTGTGGTGGCCTCTGCGGTACATACATACATATATATATATATACACATACATACATACATATATATGTATGTATGTGTATATATGTATGTATGTGTATATATGTATGTATATATGCATATATATGTATGTATGTGTATATATTTATGTGTAAATATGTATGTATGTGTATATATGTATGTATATATGTATGTATGTATATATATGTATACGTATGTATATATGTATGTTTATATATATGTATGTATGTGTATATATGTATACGTAGGTATATATGTATGTATGTATATGTATATATGCATGCATATATGTATATGTATATATGCATGTATATATGTATGTAAATATATGTATGTATGTGTATATATGTATACGTAGGTATATATGTATGTATGTATATGTATATATGCATGCATATATGTATATGTATATATGCATGTATATATGTATGTAAATATATATATTTATGTGTATATATATATACTTATATGTATTTATTTATTTATGTATATGTATTTATTCATATGTAAAGTTATTTATATATGTATAGTCATATTTACATATACTATGTATATATATATATATATATATATATATATATATATATACATATATATATAATTACATATATATAATAAAATGTTAGTGTACTTGTGAGTCCGTTAGCAAGCTAATGTTTAATACTGGCTTTTTAGCGAATTTTGTATAAACCTAAAAATCATGGTTTTTAATACTCATTGCTGTGGAGCGAGTATGCTCACAGTTAACGTGCTTTATGCTAACCTCTTTTATTTTAACATGCTAACATTTATGCTAGCTTTTCAGCTAATTTTGTATATTTTAACCTAATAATCATGGATTTTGATACTTGGTGCCATTTGAAAGTATGGTTACATGTCTCATGTTAGCCTGATAACAAAAGCATGTTAGTGTTTTCAATTAGCTCTTTAGCTAATTTTGTATGTTTGCACCTATAATTAGTGTGTTTTTAATATCCTAGAAGTATGCTATCTTTTTCTATGTCATCATACTAACGTAAGCATGTTAAAATTTTATGCAGATTCCGTGCCACAAGCCTTAGAAGGCGCAGACCTCTTTGGACGACATTGTATTGAAATAAAATTAATTCAAATGTTTTCAAAAACACACAAGCAGAACAGCCAACATAAAAATTGGCTCTAGCAAACATGATGCTGGAATGTGGCCAGGACAGCCAATGTTTTGCAATTTATGATGTCACGTGGTCAAAGAATCTTTGCTACTAAAAAAGATGGCTGATATTATCAAATGGATGTTATAGTACCTGTTTAAAAAAAATACATATTTTAAATCAAAAATCTACGATACACTGAGACTGTAGTAAGTCCATCCATCCATCCATTTTCTACCGCTCATTCCCTTTCGGGCTCGCGGGGGGCGCTGTCGCCTATCTCAGTTACAATCGGGCGGAAGGCGGGGTACACCCTGGACAAGTCGCTACCTCATTGCAGGGCCATAGTAAGTCTTAGAAGTAAACCATAAAGTTGTGAGGGAACCGTGTATTTGTATCCTACCGAAAGAAACCCAGCGGGGAAACAATGGATTAACAATTGAAGCAGTCACGTCTGACAGAGATTTTTTTATGTTAAAAAACGGATACCATTCAATTTGTTTTGTAATGTATATACAATCTGAACAAAGGTCAAACATATTATGAATATAGGTTAGGTAAAGGGACTGGTTATTGTTAGAAGATTTGGTCAGTTCTCGATGTTAACTCAGGATAGACTGACAAACATAACAAAGCAGTAATCGGTAGTGTATGGGAAGAAAACATTTTTGGTGGATTGATATCATCTCGGTGTGGGATAAATTTACCGTGTATACATAAATCACTTGGTGAGCAGCTGATGGGCAGCCTTGAGCAGAAGGAAGGAAGAAAGGTTGTCTATAACCCAGCAGCCGGCCTGCTCATTAGCTCAGCTCAATTACATAAAACCCTAATGATGATTTTTACGTCTTCATTTCACAAACAATGATGAAAAAAGTGTGTTGAAAAACAAGGGACATTGTCCAGAAGTTATGAAGCCTTTAGTTGGATAAATGACATTTTAGCATTACTTTGTGTTGCAGTTTTATTTCTATAGTATTGTCCCTTTACACCAGGGGTAGGGAACCTGTGGCTCTTTTGATGACTGTACCAGGCTCTCAGATAAATCTTAGCTGACATTGCTTAACACGATAAGTAATGAATAATTCCACTGGTAATCAGTGTCAAAAATAACGTTCAAAATATAAAACATTCTCATGCATTTTCATCCATCCATCCGGTTTCTACCGCACCTGTTCAAGAAGTGGCACTAATGGTAAGAAGTGTTTTATTTACTGTTGGTTAGCCTCAGAATAACAATGTTATTAAAAATAATAAGAGACTTATTATACTCTAAAAATGTTGGTCTTTCATAAAAATGCACGCATATATAGTTGTATTCAGTGTTAAAAAAAAGAAACATTATATGGCTCTCACGGAAATACTTTTAAAAATATTTGGCTTGTATGGCTCTCTCAGCCAAAAAGGTTCCCGACCCCTGCTTTACACGATACAATAAAAGGCTGACTAAAAGTGAGAACTATATTTTTTTGAGATGCTTTGCAGAATAAACTCTTAAGTTGTTTTGTTGTAATGATAGTATTTGGGCAGCCAGCATTTTTGAGGTTTTTGTGCATGTTTGACTTTGCACAAAATGCTCCAAATAGCAGACTTGGCTTACGTGGTACAATACTGGATGATTCAGTAAGTGAATTATCTTCAGTGAATCCTTGTTGTAAATTCCACTTATTGGCATACTTGAGATATATACGTCTATCTAGATATATATATATATATATATGTATATGTATATACAGTGGGGCAAAAAAGTATTTAGTCAGTAGGTGTGGTGTTCTTGGGATGCAACTCAGTATTCCTCTTCTTTCAAACACGACAAGTTGAGTTTATACCAAAAAGTTCTATTTTGGGTTCATCTGACCACATGACATTCTCCCAATCCTCTGCTGTATCATCCATGTATCCATTTTGGTATAAACTCAACTCGTCATGTTTGGAGGAAGAAGAATACTGAGTTGCATGCCAAGAACACCATACCTACTGTGAAGCATGGGGGTGGAAACATCATGTTTTGGGGCTGTTTTTCTGCTAAGGGGACAGGACGATTGATCCGTGTCAAGGAAAGAATGAATGGGGCCATGTATCGTGACGTTTTGAGCCAAAACCTCCTTCCATCAGTGAGAGCTTTGACTGGTTGACCAAATACTTATTTTCCACCATAATTTACAAATAGATTCTTTAAAATTCCTACAATGTGAATTCCTGGATTTTTTTTTCACATTCTGTCTCTCACAGTTGAAGTGTACCTATGATGAAAATTACAGACCTCTGTCATCAGTTTATATGGGAGAACTTGCACAATTGGTGGCTGAATAAATACTTTTGTGCCCCACTGTATAAATATATATATATAACTATATATATATATATATATATATATGTATGTATGTATGTATGTATGTATGTATGTATATATATATATATATATATATATATATATATATATATATATATATATATATATATATATATATATATATATATATATATATATATATATATATATATATATATATATATATATATGTATGTATGTATGTATGTATGTATGTATGTATGTATGTATGTGTCTTGATTGGATTATCCAGAGAATAGTGCTCGATACCGTGGTAGAGCGCAATATGTAGGTGTGGGAAAAATCACAAGACTACTTCATCGCTACAGAACTGTTTCATGAGGGGTTCCCTCAATCATCAGGAGATTTTAATGGAAGCATTCACATACAATGGTTTATATAGGGCACAGAGTGGGTGGGTACAGGCAGGCGTAGGGGTGTGGTGATTGGCTCATGTGTTACCTAGGAGGTGTTTCCGTCTGGCGGCATGTTGAAATGATTTCACTGCGCTTGTTGAGGGATGATAGATCTGGACGATATATAATAAACAGTTTCTCTTTTAAGCATAGGTTGCATCTTTTATTACCACTGTTGTAAGGTGTGCTGGATGCAAGAATTTGCCATGTTATTGAATATTCAACATTTTTGTCTTTGAGGTTCCAAATGTGTTTGCTGAGTTCTGTAGAATTCCGCAAAGTCTGGTTTCTAAAGGAGGCGTTGTGATTATTCCATCTTGTTTTGAACGCTCCTTCGGTTAATCCTACGTACGTGTCGGATGTGTTAATGTCCTTGCGTGGTACCACCCACCCACCACCACGAAAAGAATACCTACCGGAATTAATAAAAGGCTATCGATGCTGTCATCTAGCAAAGCTGAATTCGACCAAGCAACCCCCCCGTACCAGAAAGCACCTGATGAAAGCGGATACAACTTCACCCTCACCTATGAACCCACTCCAGGAAACCAACCAAAAAAGAGCAGAAAACGAAACATCATCTGGTACACTCTGCCATTCAGCAAAAACGTCTCAACCAACATCGGCCGCAAGTTCCTCACTCTGATCGACAAACACTTCCCCAAAGGCAACACCCTAAGAAAAATATTCAACAAGAACAACATTAAATTGAGCTACAGCTGTATGAATAACATACAACAAATCATTTCAAACCACAACAAAGCAATTGCAAAAGGACTGCCTACCCCCAGACTAAACGACTCTGAAACCAATAAGGAATGTAACTGTCGCAAGAAACCTGATTGCCCTCTCAACGGAGGGTGCTTACAGACATCAGTCGTTTACCAAGCAAAGGTAACACGCAAGGACATTAACACATCCGACACGTACATAGGATTAACCGAAGGAGCGTTCAAAACAAGATGGAATAATCACAACGCCTCCTTTAGAAACCAGACTTTGCGGAATTCTACAGAACTCAGCAAACATATTTGGAACCTCAAAGACAATAATGTTGAATATTCAATAACATGGCAAATTCTTGCATCCAGCACACCTTACAACAGTGGTAATAAAAGATGCAAACTATGCTTAAAAGAGAAACTGTTTATTATATATCATCCAGATCTATCATCCCTCAACAAGCGCAGTGAAATCATTTCAACATGCCGCCACAGACGGAAACACCTCCTAGGTAACACATGAGCCAATCACCACACCCCTACGTCTGCCTGTACCCACCCACTCTGTGCCCTATATAAACCATTGTATGTGAATGCTTCCATTAAAACCTCCTGATGATTGAGGGAACCCCTCATGAAACAGTTCTGTAGAGATGTAGTCTTGTGATTTTTCCCACACCTACATATATATATATATATATTAGAGGTGTGGGAAAAAAATCGATTTGAATTTGAATTGCGATTCTCACTTTGTGCGATTCTGAATCGATCGTCATTTTTTTTTTAAATCGATTTAAAATTATTTTTTTATGTTTTATTTTTTTTAATCAATTCAACAAAACAATACACAGCAATACTATAACAATGCAATCCAATTCCAGGATTTGCAAATCGTTGTATTCCGTTTATATTTACTTCTAACACATTTTGCCAACTCATATGGAAATGGGGTTTGTAAAAACATTTAATCAATCAATCAATCAATCAATCAATCAATGTAATCAAATACAAATAAGGCAACAGGAGAAGTATCCTACACTTCTCTTTTGTAAAGTAAATCTGAACAGCTGATATGGGCATCTTCATCCACTATATGATTTGCCTAAAAGCTGGACAGGACAAAAAAATTAAAATAAATAAATTATATTGAAGTGGAGCGGTAATTGTTTTTTTAGTGACACCTAGTGGCCACAATAATTCTTGAAGTTAAGCTTATGATGTCGTAAGTCGAATAAAACGGACACGTTTGTTACTGGATACTTTCTAATACATTTCTGCCTCGGAGAATTTGTATGTGTAAGTAGTATGCAATTTTTATTTTTTGATAATTTTTTGTATAAACAAATGTGCTGTTTTAGACTGCAATGTTGTTTAATGAAGGACACTTACTATGTATGTCTAGCTCAGTGGTTCTTAACCTGGGTTCGATCGAACCCTAGTTGCTCGGTGAGTCGGGCTCAGGGGTTCGGCGGAGGTCGAAACACACCCGACTCATCGTGTATATAAAAACTTCACCCTATCGGCGTACTACGGATACGGCAACAGCAGAAGTCAGACTGATTTACAGGTGTGTAATTTGTTGTGAGTTTATGCACTGTGTTGGTTTTGTTGGTTGAACAAGGTGATGTTCATGCACCGTTCATTTTGTGCACCAGTAAAAAAACAGAGTAGCACTTTAGTATGGGGAACATATTCACCATTAATTAGTTGCTTATTAACATGCAAATTAGTAACATATTGGCTCTTACTAGTCATTATTAAGTACTTATTAATGCCTTATTCGGCATGGGCTTGTTATAACCCTAACCCTCCAACCCTGGCCCTAACCCTCTAACCCAAACCCTAACCCTAACCAAATAACTCTAAATTAAGTCTTTTTTACTTAGATTATGTTCCCTTAGTGTCCAAAAAACTCAAAATTATGTCTTTGTTACTTAGAACATGTTCTCCATACTAAAGTGTTACCTAAAACATATAACTTTGTCTTGAATTTGTAAAAAAAAAAAAGGAGGGTTCCGTGAATGCTCATATGAAACTGGTGGGGTTTGGTACCTCCAACAAGGTTAAGAACCACTGGTGTAGCTTGTGTGCTTAGGTGTTGTGTCGCTTCTAGCTTCTAGACTAGGAGGTTTACCTTTTTGTAATTGGATTGACTAAAATGTATCCTCATTGGAAGATATTTTTTTACATTTTTGTATAAGAAACGCGCTGCAGTATTGCTTGTATTGGAGATTGTATCGGACGTTTTACATGTAAACCCATATGATCCCTTTTTTTTAAATTAAAATTTCCATTTTTATTTTTTTATTTTTTTTGTTGAAGATGCCATCGGACCAATGTCAGATCAAGACAGTCCTAGTTTTTTTTTCCTTTTTATAATATTGAATGCAAATCATTGAATAGGTGGATTTGTGTTTCAGGTGGAGCAGTCCAAAGTGCTCATAAAAGAAGGGGGGGTCCAGCTGACCCTCACGATTGTTGACACCCCAGGATTTGGAGATGCAGTAGATAACAGTAACTGGTAAGTAGTGTTTTTGTCCAATGTGTCATTGTTAGGGTTGTAATGATATTGTAAATATCGCGGCAATTCGGTTTGAAAATGCCAGCAATAATGCCGTGGTATGTGACGATATCAAGCCCAGAGAAGAGAGTGCAGGAAGGCTGATTGAATCTGCCGGAATAAAAAACTTCATATTCACCATGACATCTATAAAGAAAGCCTCCAGGCCTACAATTTAGTCTTAAAAAGTGCTAGAGAAACATTCTTCTCCAATATCATAAACAGCAACACTAATAAGGCCAAAACTCTATTCGCAACCGTTGACAGACGCAGAAATGCAATGAGTTTGCATTCTTTTATACTGATAAAATTGAAAGCATCAGACACACCATCAATATCTCAAGTAAAATAGCAGGACCACCACCCCATTTAGGCAAAAGTAACACAGCAATGATGGCAAGCTTTAATGACAAAGACACTAAAACTCTAGTGGAAACGGTGACAGCTCTAAAGTCATCCACCTGCTGCCTTGATGTTTTACCTACCAACTTCTTTAAGAATGTTTTTGACTGCCTAACAACAGACGTATTGCAAATAGTTAATAATTCTATTCAATCGGTCAATTTCCCGAAGGTTTCAAAACTGCAGTCATTAAACTTCTTCTAAAAAAGCATAGCCTAGATGCCTCTGTTATCAACAACTACAGACCAATTTCAAATCTACCATTCATAAGTAAAATAATTGAGAAAGTTGTCATCCAACAACTAAATCACTTCTTGGCTTCTACTGGCTGCCACAACAACTTCCAGTCAGGATTTCGACCTCTTCACAGCACAGAGAAGGCCCTTCTCTGGCAAAACTTCAGTATTAATGTTATTGGACCTCAGTGCTGCATTTGACATTTTCGACCACTCAATACTTCTGGACAGGTTGGAAAACTGGGTGGGGATCTCAGGCACAGTTTTAAGCTTGTTCAAGTCATATCTACAAGATAGGAACTATTTTGTTTCCATTGGTGACTTTGTATCAGAACCAACCAACGTAACGTGTGGAGTCCCCCAAGGTTCAATCTTGGGGCCAACTTTATTTAACATCTATATGCCCCCACACTGAAAAAAATAACTCTTAAGATTTACTTATTGTAAGTATTTGCACGCAAATGATTTAAGTAAAATTTAATGCTGCAGTATCAAGTAACACTCACTTGCCAGTATCAATTCAATTCTACTTACCATATAACATAACAAATGTGAATATATAAAGTAACAGTTACTTAATTACATCAAAGTTTTAAGTTATATTTATTTAAACAAATTATGTAAAGTCTACTTGTTTTTCATCAGCGGGAACATCAATTTACTCAAAATTTTAAGTAAATTTTATATACCATATTTCCTTGTATAGCCATCGGAGCGCTAATTATTTTAAAACCTCTTCTCACTCCTACGCTTATCAATGACGTGTGATTAAAAAGACTTTAATTAAAAAATTATTCTGCGGCCGCAGCACGGTGGTTGAGGACCGCTGCTCTTCAGCATGTCATCGCGCCCACCTTTACACCATCCTGTCTACGTGCCGGAAGGACGCATGCGTTACAACGCTTTTAATACGAGTTTGCAATGCATACTTGCTCAACAGCCATACCTTTTACCCTGACGGTTGTGATATAAAAAACTTTAACATTCTTACTAATATGCGCCACACTCTGTGAACCCACACCAAATACATTTCTGGAGAACATAGACTCTGTAACACATTATAAACGCAAGATAAGAATTACCCATAATGGCACCTTGCAGTGCTCTGTGAAGTGATCCTAACGGCCGGAGCAGAACCAGTCGGCCAGAGCCTGTTGTGCTGTGCGCATGCGTTGTCGTGCATGCGTTTCAAAACACTAGATTTTCAGAGTAAAGTTTATGTAATATTCTTAGGTTTATGTACGTATAACTATTAAACATTTAAATAGTATGAGGAAACATAAGTAAAACTTACTCTTCCTCCATAATTCATGTATTACGTTAATAAAATGTTTAATTTTACTTAAGAAACTAGTTCTTACTGAATGTTAAAAATATTAGGTATAAATTACGACAGTTACTCCAATAGAGTTTACAGCTCCAAAAAGTCGCTTTTTTCAGTGCACTAGGACAAATCATGCAAAATAACATTGACCATCATTGCTATGCCGATGACACCCAAATCTATGTAGCGCTATCACCAAATGACTATCGCCCCATAGATCCTCTGTGCCAGTGCATTGAGCAAGTCAAACACTGGCTGTGCCAACATTTCCTACAACTAAATGAAGATAAAACTGAGATAATTGTTTTTGGTGCCAAAAAAGAAAGGTTTAAAGTCATCCAACACCTTCAATCACTGTCCCTGAAAACCTCAAATAAAGCCAGAAATCTTGGGGTTATTTTAGATTCTGATTTACATTTCGACAGTCAAATCAGTAACAAAATCGGCCTACTATCACCTCAAAATTTTAACAAGACTTAGAGAGCTCATGTCAGCGTAAGACTTAGAAAAACTTGTACATCAGGGGTGTCAAACTCAAATACAGAGTGGGCCAAAATTTAAAACTGAACAAAGCCGCGGGCCAAGGTTGAACAAATTAACCTTTTAGGTGGTAGCGTGTATTGTAGTGTCCCGGAAGAGCTAGTGCTGCAAGGGATTCTGGGTAATTGTTCTGTTGTGTTACGGTACATATTTTCTCCCGAAATGTGTTTGTCATTCTTGTTTGGTGAGTTCACAGTGTGGCGCATATTTGTAACAGTGTTAAAGTTGTTTATACGGCCACCCTCAAGTGTCACCTGTATGGCTGTTGACCAAGTATGCAATGCATTCACTTATGATTGTGTATAAGCTGTTTGTATGGAGGATAAGCGGACGTGACGACAGGTTTTAGAGAACGTCAAAGGCAGTGCCTTTAAGGCACGGCCCCCAATATTGTTGTCCGGGTGGAAATCGGAAGATATTCGGGAGAATGGTTGCCCGGGGAGATTTTCGGGAGGGGCACTGAACTCCGGAAGTCTCCCGGGAAAATCGGGAGGGTTGGCAAGTATGAATATTAGCGGTGAATGCGGTGTTACAGCGGCACAGCCACTGTATAATACCGGTGGGCCAGCTTTAATGTTAATTTGATATTGCCTCAAGGGCCAAATGAAATTACATGGCGGGCCAGAGTTTGACACCCATGTTATACATGCCTTTATTACCAGTAGGCTAGACTATTGTAATGGTCTCCTTGCAGGTCTTCCCAAAAAAACTGTCAGGCAGCTACAGCTGGTTCAGAACGCTGCTGCTAGAGTTCTAACAAAGACCAAAAAATCTGAGCACATTACACCAATTCTTAAATCCTTACATTGGCTCCCTGTACATCAGAGAATTCATTTCAAAATCCTCCTGCTCACATATAAATCATTACATGGTCTAGGGCCGAAGTACGTCACTGATATGCTCCCACTATATAAGCCCTCTAGATCACTAAGATCTTCTGAAACCAATCTGTTAGCGGTTCCCAGAGTTAACTCAAATCAAGGGAGAGCATCATTCAGTCACTATGCAACAAATAGCTGGAATAAACTTCCTGAAGGTGTCAGACTTTCCCCAACTCTGACTACTTTTAAAACTAAACTGAAAACTTTTATGTTCACCTCAGCTTTCAGCTAAATCTTTTAATCTTTTAACTTTTAACGTCCGCACTGTGTTTATTTTTATTGTCTGCATTTTAATTTTGCTTTTATTTTATTCAATTTCACATTGTTGTCTGTGAAGCACTTTGAGTCTGCCTTGTGTATTAAAAGTGCTATACAAATAAAGCTGCCTTGCCTACCGTCGTCAAGTAGGTTTTTTTCGGGTGCTATTACTTGGGCTGGTCTGAGAAGTAAACTACATCTCCCATGATCCCTTGTGCAGTGCCCGCAAACAGAGCAAATAACCTTCTGCAATGTTTAAATCTTAAAAACTAAACTTAAAATGTATGGACACATTTCGGTTTAATGATAAACCTAAAAACGATGGAGGACAAAACATGTTGTTGGAGTCTTTCGTTGGTCTGATGAACGAGTAGACAAGCAGTTATTTCCTTTAGGTGTAACTCCTCATGTGGGAGCGTGAAAATGCAAAAAAAAAGAAAAAACTGAACAAATAAATTGAACAACATCTACAACGAAAAATACGAGTAATTGGCCACTTGATGAACCGTCTTCTGGAAAATATCCTTGATGTAAAACCAAGGAAACCAAGAAGCCAGTGAGGCCAAACATCATTTTGTGAGGTATTTATATTATAACCTCCTGAGAATCAGCGTTCTCCTAATATCCAAAAATATCCATTGCAGAGGACGATGCTTCTCAGGAAGTTAAAAGCTGAAGGACACTAAACCAGGAGTGCCCACCCTTTTTCTGCAGGCGAACTACTTTTCAGTTGACCAAGTCGAAGGAATCTACCTCATTCATATATATTTATTAATTTATGAAAGAGATTTTTTTGTTAACAAGTTAAAGGTCTTTAATCAATCAATCAATCAATGTTTGTTTATATAGACCTAAATCACAAGTGTCCCAAAGGGCTGCACAAGCCACAACGAAATCCTTGGTTCAGAAAAACTCACAACCCAGTGGGACGTCAATGTGAATGACTATGAGAAACCTTGGAGAGGACCGCAGACCGAATGGAATGGACGTCGAGTGGGTCTAGCACAGGGGTAGGGAACCTATGGCTCTAGAGCCAGATGTGGCTTTTTTGAGGACTGCACTTGGCTCTCAGATAAATCTTAGCGGACATTGCTTAACACGATAAGTAATCAATAACTCCGGTGGTAATCGCAGTGTTAAAAATAACGTTCAAAATATAAAACAGTGTCATGCATTTTAATCCATCCATCCGGTTTATACCGCACCTGTTCAAGAAGTCGCATTAATAGTAAGAAGTATTATATTTATTTTTGTTTAGTTTCAGAATAACAATGTTATTAAAAACAATAAGGGACTTATTGTCCTCTAAAAATGTTGGTCTTACTTAAAAATGCACGCATTTAGTTGTATTCAGTGTTAAAAAAAATAAAAAAAATTATACAGCTCTTACGGAAATACTTTAAAAAATATTTGGCTTGTATGGCTCTCTCAGCCAAAAAGGTTCCCGACCCCTGGTCTAGCATAATATTGTGAGAGTCCAGTCCATAGTGAATCTAACATAATAGTGACAGTCCAGTCGAGTCGTTTTTGTTAACAAGTTAAAGGTGTTAAATCAATCAATCCATCTATGTTTGTTTATATAGCCGTAAATCACAAGTGTCCCAAAGGGCTGCACAAACCACAAAGACATCCTTGGTTCAGAAAAACTCACAACCCAGTGGGATGTCAATCTGAATGACTATGAGAAACCTTGGAGGGAACCACAGACGTGGGTGATCCCTCCCCTGTAGGGGAGACCGGATGCAATGGACGTCGAGTGGGTCTAGCAGAATATTGTGAATGTCCAGTCCATAGTGGATCTAACATAATAGTGAGAGTCCAGTCTATAGTGGGGCCAGCAGGAGACCATCCTGAGCAGAGACGGGTCAGCAGCGCAGAGATGTCCCCAACCAATGCATAGGCCACGCCCGGGTCCCAACTCTGGACAGCCAGCACTTCATCCATGGCCACCGGACCTGTGCCCCCACTTCCACAAGGGAGAAGGGGGCACAGTAGAAAAGAAAAGAAGTGGCAGATCAACTGGTTTAAAAAGGGAGTCTATTTAAAGGCTAGAGTATACAAATGAGTTTTAAGATGGGACTTAAATGCTTCTACTGAGGTGGCATCTCGAACTGTTACCGGTAGGGCATTCCAGAGTACTGGAGCCTGAATTAAAAACGCTCTATAGACCGCAGACTTTTTTTGGGCTCTGGGAATCACTAATAAGCCGGAGTTCTTTGAACGCAGATTTCTTGCCGGGACATATGGTACAATACAATCGGCAAGATAGGTTGGAGCTGGACCGTGTAGTATTTTATACGTAAGTAGTAAAACCTTAAAGTCACATCTTAGTGCACAGGAAGCCAGTGCAGGTGAGCCAGTCTAGGCGTAATATGATCAAACCTTCTTGTTCTTGTCAAAAGTCTAGCAGCTGCATTTTGTACCAACTGTAATCTTTTAATGCTCGACAGCACAGCGGGAGACCTGAAAATAATACGTTACAGTATAATGATCTCAGCGTCGCTTGTGGACAAAATGGAACAAATTTTAGCGATATTACGGAATGGAAAGAAGGCCGTTTTAGTAACATTCTTGATGTGTGACTCAAACGAGAGACTTGGGTCGAAAATAATACCCAGATTATTTACCGAGCCGCCTTGTGTTATTGTTTTGTTGTCTAATGTTAAGGTGGTATTATTAAATAGGTGCCGGTGTTTAGCAGGACCAATAATAAGCATTTCCGTTTTCTTGGCATTGACCATTATACAAGCATGTTTAACACATGTAGATTCCTTTCTTTCATGAAGACAAGAATATAAGTAGGTGTATTACCTATGGGTGTAACGGTACGTGTACTTGTATTGAACCGTTTCGGTTCGGTTCGAAGGCGTACCGAATGAGTTCCACACAAACATCTTAAGTTGTGCACCGCACGTTGTGTAAACAATGCACACTGAGGCACCATGAATTGATTTACGTGGATCCCGACTTAAAAAAGTTGATAAACGTATTCAAGTTTTACCATTTAGTGGTCAATTGTACGGAATATGTACTGTGCTGTGCAATCTGCTAATAAAAGTTTCAATCAATCAAAAAAAAAAAAACACAGCATGCTAGCAGCGACCGAGCTACCATACCTCCTTTTTTCACCGGGTATGTCCTCAATTGCGGGGCTGTCCGGGTGGAGTTTCTTAAATGCCTCAAATGTCCGGCATTTTAAGTTAGGGTTGTGTGTATTTTCAATGTACGTTCAGGGGTAAAAACAAAACAAATTGTGTGCAGCAACATTCGTGAGGGAGGGGCAGAGACAGAGAGAGCAAGAGAGTTATGATAAACGTTGCTTTTTATCCATAAATTTATCAGATTTTATTTTTTATTATATATAGCAGAGAATCAGCACCTCCAAGTCCGAGTCCATGGTTCTCCCCCCGGGTTGGGGAGGAGACCCTGCCTCAAGTGGAGGAGTTCAAGTACCTAGGAGTCTTGTTCACGAGTGAGGGAAGAGTGGATCGTGAGGTCGACAGGCGGATCCGTGCGGCGTCTTCAGTAATGCGGACGTTGTATCGATCCGTTGTGGTGAAGAAGGAGCTGAGCCGGAAGGCAAAGCTCTCAATTTACCGATCGATCTACTTTCCCATCCTCACCTATGGTCATGAGCTTTGGGTCATGACCGAAAGGATAAGATCACGGGTACAAGCGGCCGAAATGAGTTTCCTCCGGCATGTGGCGGAGCTCTCCCTTAGAGATAGGGTGAGAAGCTCTGCCATCCAGGAGGAACTCAAAGTAAAGCCGCTGGTCCTCCACATCGAGAGGAGCCAGATGAGGTGGCTCGGCCATCTGGTCAGGATGCCACCCGAACGCCTCCCTGGGGAGGTGTTAAGGGCACGTCCAACCGGTAGGAGGCCACGGGGAAGACCCAGGACACGTTGGGAAGACTATGTCTCCCGGCTGGCCTGGGAACGCCTCGGGATCCCCCGGCAAGAGCTAGATGAAGTGGCTGGGGAGAGGGAAGTCTGGGCTTCCCTGCTTAGGCTGCTGCCCCCGCGACCCGACCTCGGATAAGCGGAAGATGATGGATGGATCTATAGCAGGGGTGTCAAAAGTGTGCCCCGGAGGCCATTTGCAGCCCACAGCTAATGTTTTAAAGGCCCACGGCACATTCTAAAAATACTATTAAAATAAACAAAAACACAAACAAAAGTGAAATAAAAAAGCTTAAAGGCTAAATTTAATTTAGAAAAAGTTGCAACGTTGACCTAATAAAACAAAGCTGTCTTTTTTTTTTTTTCAAACTATCATTGCTCATAACATAATATTGAATCAAAATCAAGGTTATTATGAATTATTGACCTATCCAAGTTTCCGATTACTTCAAATCAAATATTCCCCTAAGAAACATATTTTTGGTGGAAAATTTTGCAAATTTGGTAAATAAATAACCAAAAAATTAATATTTTGTTGTTTTCTTATTGTACCAAAAATTAACCGAACTGTGACCTTTGAAATGAGGTACGTACCGAACCAAATTTTTTGTGTACCGTTACACCCCTAGTATTACCTTATTCTGATGACTTGCATTGATTGGAATCAGACAGTAGTGATAATAACGTCTTCATTTTCAAATGGAGGAGAACAAAAAGTCCTCCTTCCTGTCCAATCCTCCATGAAAGTGTTTGGTTTATTTGGCATCTTATTTGTCCAGCTTCCATACTCATTTTTATATACACTTTACAAGAAATACATTGGTGGCAAACTCCGTAGCTTGCTAGTTTATGCATACCAGCTTTTTGAGACTCTTATTCTGTTAGCGCGGGCAGGATTAGGCAGGGCTTTTATTGTGAAGATAGGAACTGTGCAGTCGGTCTGTAGAGTTTTGAAAGCACCAACGGGGCGAGAGTCTGTTGAAATAAAAAGTGTTTCCATCATTTTTTCGTAATACTGACCTGGCCGCAGCCGGCGTCATCTCACAAGACCCTCGGGTGCCTTGAACGTCAATTAAGTGAGGAAAGTGACGTCTTGGTGAAGATTGATGATTGCTGATTTGTAGGTCTATTTTGCTGCACTATTCTTTACACTTTAAAATATTTGTGTGTAGTAATAAACATAATTACAAAATTTGAGCATTATGTTCAGTTACACTACAGTAAGTGTGTTTATCCATATCATTGTTGCCCCTTTATTTTATACTCTAGCCTTTATTTTTTGTTCCAATACCACAATAATACCGTACTATGGCCCAAATACTGTAACGATATCGTATCGTGAGATTGAGATTTTGCTACATCCCTAGTCATTGTTTTGGTTTAATTTAAAATGTAATGCAAATGTTTGTATGTTACTATCAGACACGATGCCCTTTGTCTTTTTCAGTTGGCAGCCAGTCATCAATTATATTGACAGCAAGTGTGAGGACTTCCTGAACGCAGAATCGAGGGTGAACCGCAGGTCGATGCCGGATAATAGGGTCCACTGCTGTCTATATTTCATTGCACCCTCAGGACACGGGTGAGTATATTATTGGATCAGTTGAATTTGGGATATACAACAGGGTTTACAGCCTGGCGGGTTGAGGGGGAAAAATAAAAATGTTATTACCTGACCCGCACTGCTCAAACACTGTTAGGGTTAATATTAGAAAAGGCCATAAACACACATAATAATTTACATTAATACATTCCAGTCCCCGGACATCAATCAATCTGTCAAAGTTTTACTTATTTAGCGCTTAAAGGGGAACATTATCACAATTTCAAAAGGGTTAAAAACAATAAAAATCAGTTTCCAGTGGCTTGTTGTATTTTTTGAAGTTTTTTTCAAAATTTTACCGGTCCCGGAATATCCCTAAATAAAGCTTTAAAGTGCCTTATTTTCGCTATCCACGAAACCACTATCCATTTCCCTTTGACGTCACTCAGCGCTGCCAATACAAACAACATGGCGGTTACCACAGCAAGATATAGCGACATTAGCTCGGATTCAGACTCGGATTTCAGCGGCTTAAGCGATTCAACAGATTACGCATGTATTGAAACAGATGGTCGGAGTATGGAGGCAGATAGCAAAAACGAAGTTGAAGAAGAAATTGAAGCTATTGAGCGAATAGCTATTGACGCTATTCGGCCATAGCGTGGGTGTACCTAATGAATTGGCCCATAGCATGGCTGCCTTATTAGCATCGCCGGTAAAATGTGCGGACCAAACGATCAGGACTTTCGTGATTTCGTTGACTTAATCTGCAGGTTATCCATACATTTCTGTGCCATGTCTGTCTTAGCATCGCCGGTCAAATGTGAAGACACTCTGGTACATTCACAATGGGGGTCTGGCGGCAGATTTCTTGCCAGTGGTGCAACTTTAATATCTCCCTGTTAGTGTTGTTACACCCTCCGACAACACACCGACGAGGCATGATGTCTCCAAGGTTCCAAAAAATAGTTGAAAAAACGGAAAATAACAGAGCTGAGACCCGGTGTTTGTAATGTGAAAATGAAAATGGCGGGTGTATTACCTCGGTGACGTCACGTTCTGACGTCATGGCTAAAAGACAGATAAACAGAAAGGTGTTTAATATGCCAAAATTCACCCATTTAGAGTTTAGAAATCGGTTGAAAAAATACATGGTCTTTGCTGCAACATCAAGGTATATATTGACGCTTACATAGGTCTGGTGATAATGTTCCCCTTTAAACACAAATATCTACAAATCCGAATTCTATGTAGTAGGGCTGGGCGATATGGCCTTTTTTTAATCTCAATATTTTTAGGCCATGTCACGATACACGATATTTACCTCAATATTTTGCCTCAGCCTTGAATGAACTCTTGATGCATATAATCACAGCAGTATGATGATTCTATGTGTCTACATTTAAACATTCTTGTTCATACTGCATTAATATATGCTCATTTTAAACTTTCATGCAGAGAGGGAAATCACTACTAAGTCTATTGACCAAAACTGTATTTATCAAGCAGTGGCACAAACATTCATGTCATTTCAAAACAGAAAGTGCATGATTGTCAGAGACATTTTAGAACAAGCTATGAGTGAGACATTTCGAAGCGCACTTATGTGCATGATGTCCCAATATATTTCAATAACTGTCAAATAAAAATGAGCTGCATAATAAGAAATCAAATGGTTTATCTCCTTCGCTATGTGGCAGGTTTCTGCAGACGTTATCGCCTTCTGTTGTAGACTCATTTTTTCATATGTTGTTCATCTGAAAATGGTTGCTTCGGCATTTTGTGGGTGTGGCACCGAAAGGAGATGTTAACATGCAGAGTTTCAAGCACTCTTCATTCTCTTGCGGGTGACTTTTCCAATGATGTTACATTAGCAGTACGTGCTACTTTTTGTAACAACACTTTTGCCCCATACTTGTTCAACATCTTACCGCTTGAAGCCAAACCACCGCCAGAAAATGGACTCTGTGCTGTTTTTCTTTCTCTCGTATTACCACTCGTACCACTCCGCTAGCATCACAGCTAATATTACCCATGCCGCTACCTCTCTGCTCCGCGAGGGCGTATGACGCAACAGTGTGTGACGTATGTAAGAAGGTACGCTTGTTTTAAGTCTCTGTAAGAAGGATAGACAAGAAAGAGTGAAAAAAGCCTGTAGTGTAATGCCCACAGCACTTGCGTGAGAACGTATACTCAAATATCATGATTTTAGTCTTTTTTTTTAATTGCACAGAGACAAACCCGTGATATATCAAGTATATCGATATATCGCCCAGCCCTAACTGAAACAACAAACCTCTTCAGCTGTAGATATTGCTTTGGAGCGGTTCTATACAAAGTACGCCCTGGGAGCCAGTTTAGCCCGCAGCTCAATTTTTATTAGTCTTCCTCTTATTCTGAAAATAGAACGTATCATTTATAATATATGATTGGATATGAAACTAATCAGCATTATGAGATGTAGTTAAATCAAATCAAACTTTATTTGTAAAACCCCTTACATCGGCGTTGGCTGAACTAAAGTGCTGAACAACAGTGCAATACAGACAGAGCATATAATACAATAATAGAAAATGTTGTCAAAATTCATAAAAAGGGTACCAAAAGCGGCGTTAAATAAATAATTATTAAGTTTAGTCCTAAACAATTGTGAATTTGTGGTGATTTGTAGTTCAGCTGGTAGCTTGGGACTGGCTACAAAGAAAGACAGACTGCCCCACTGCTATAACTCAAAACTAATAATTAGAGATGTCTGATTATAGCTTTTTTGCCGATATCCAATATTCCGATATTGTCCAACTCTTAATTATAGATTCCGATATCGACCGATACCGATATATACACTTGTGGAATTAACACATTACTATGCCTAGTTTTGTTGTGATGCCCCGCTGGATGCATTAAAAAATGTAACAAGGTTTACCAAAATAAATAAACTCAAGTTATGGAAAAAAACGCCAACATGGCACTGCCATATTTATCATTGAAATCACAAAGTGCAATTTTTTTTTAAACATGCCTCAAAACAGCAGCTAGGAATTTGGGACATACTCTCCCTGAGAGAGCATGAGGTGGGGGTACAGGGTAGCAGGGGGTGTATATTGTAGCGTCCCAGAAGAGTTAGTTCTGCAAGGGGTTCTGGGTATTTGTTCTGTTGTGTTTATGTTGTGTTACAGTGCGGATGTTCTCCCGAAATGTGTTTGTCATTCTTGTTTGGTGTGGGTTCACTGTATGGTGCATATTTGTAACAGTGTTAAAGTTGTATAGATGGCCACCCTCAGTGTGACCTGTGTGGCTGTTGACCAAGTATGTTCTGCAATTACTTGTGTGTGTGAAAAGCCGTAGATATTACTTGATTGGGCCGGCACGCAAAGGCGGTGCCTTTAAGGTTTATTGACTCTCTGTACTTCTCCCTATGTCCGTGTACCACTTCGTACAGCGGCGTTTTAAAAAGTCATACATTTTACTTTTTGAAAGCGATACCGATAATTTCCGATATCACGTTTTAAAGCATTTATCGGCACTCCGATATTAGCGGACATCTCTACTAATAAGTCAGTCCCCCCAAGAGTTCACTATTTTCACAAATACTGTATTGATGTTTTACCCATTTTATTGCACACACACCTAAAAGTAGACAGTAGTTGGCAGTAAAAGCACATACTCAGAACTCTTTTTCAAAAAACTACAGTTTTATTTCATTATAAATAATACCAGTAATAATTAATCACCAAAGGCTTCCTTTTTGTCTGCAGTCTGCTCTGTTGTCCACATGTTGCAGACATACTGTTTTACGTCTGATAAGTGCTAGTTCTCAGAATCTATTTGTTTTTCAGTCTGAAGCCACTTGACATTGAGTTTATGAAGAGACTCCACGACAAAGTCAACGTCATTCCGCTTATTGCAAAAGCTGACACGCTGACCCCAGAAGAATGCCAACTTTTTAAGAAACAGGTGAGACATGATGAGACATATTTGCACAACAGTTTTTCTTCCGTGTGTGTGTGTGGACTTTTGTTGACGGATGTGCTGGTTTTTATTTAAATTCATGTTCCATCATTGTAGATAATGAAAGAGATCCAGGAGCACAAAATCAAAATTTATGAATTTCCGGACACGCACGATGACGACGACAACAAGCTCATCCGGAAGATAAAGGTACTGGACCAAGGACTCATTGCTAGGAGTCAGCTGAGAGAATAATAAAACACTATAGGTGACATGGGTACCGAAATCCATACTTTAATTGGTACCTAACAAAGTCTGTCTGTGCTATTGGGTACCGATTCACGGAAAATTGTGTCATGTCCTGCACTTGGTCGGGAAAACAATTAGTCAAGCACTCAGAGCGGACTCAGTGGAACCGCCTCTTTTAAAAAAGGAAGAACAAGGCACTCAAAAATACAGTACGGCTTCACTTTTTAAAATGCCTGATGCTAATTTACAGTCAATTTGCCATAAACATGCTACCAATTAGCATTAACAGTTTTACATGGTGATTTGGTAATAACAATTCTAACTAAGTTACTATCAAACCGCTAAATGGTAAATGGGTTATACTTGTATAACGCTTTTCTACCTTCAAGGTACTCAAAGCGCTTTGACACTATTTCCACATTCACCCATTCACACACACATTCACACATATATCGTGTATCGTGACATGGCTTAAAAATATCGAGATATTAATAAAAGGACATATCGCCCAGCCCTGTCTAGACTCTCCAGTTGAGTATTTGAATAAACGCAGCCTTTTCCACTTTTTGTTTACCACATCTTCAGAGACATGAAGAGCAACTGTAGAAGTAAGAAAACAATATAAATGGACAGCACAGTGTTAAATATAAAAATGTGGTTATTTTTAAACCATTAACATATCTTAATACATTTGAACACGCAAAAGTATCGAAAATTAGTACTTTTAAGTACCGGTACCAGGTACCCTGAGTTAATACCGTATTCATTCAAAAGTGAAAGGTACCCATCCTTAGCTATTGATCAGTTTGCCCTTTAGTCAGAATCCGATGCTTGCAGATCCATGTCCCAGTTTTTGCTGTCGCTTAATTTATCAGCTCATTGAATAACTGTCACCGGAGATATGCCTTAGTAACAGCTGCTTCCGGCAACTGCCCTCCTCCCACCAACATCATTCCAGTCTGCACTGGTCACAGCTACATCATGCAAGACCTAATCTAGCGAGCATTTAAAATTTTCAACTGGAGACCTCATGATAGCTGCAGTTGCTGGTTAAAGGGGAACATTATCACCAGACCTATGTAAGCGTCAATATATACCTTGATGTTGCAGAAAAAAGACCATGTATTTCTTTAACCGATTTCCGAACTCTAAATGGGTGAATTTTGGCGAATTAAACGCCTTTCTGGTCATCGGTCTTTTTGCGATGACGTCAGAACATGACGTCACCAAGGTAATACAGCTGCCATTTTCATTTTCAACACATTGCAAACACCGCGTCTCAGCTCTGTTATTTTCGACTATTTTTTGGAACCTTGGAGACATCATGCCTCTTCGGTGTGTTGTCGGAGGGTGTAACAACACTAACAGGGAGGGATTCAAGTTGCACCACTGGCAAGATATCTGCCGCCAGACCCCCATTGAATTTGCCAGAGTCTCTGCACATTTTACCGGCGATGCCAAGGCAGACATGGCACAGATATATATGGATAACCTGCAGATGCATTTGCAACGATAAAGTCAACTAAGTCACAAAGGTGAGTTTTGTTGATGTTGTTGACTTATGTGGTAATCAGACATATTTGGTCGCTGCGTGACTGCCAGCTAATCAATGCTAGCATGCTATGCTAATCAATGCTAACATGCTATTTACCGGGGGTGCTAAAGCAGACATGGCACAGAGATGTATGGATAACCTGCAGATGCATTTGCAACTATAAAGTCAACGAAGTCACAAAGGTGAGTTTTGTTGATGTTGTTGACTTATGTGCTAATCAGACATATTTGGTTGTGGCGTGACTGCCAGCTAATCGATGCTATCATGCTATTTACCGGCGGTGCTAAAGCAGACATGGCACAGAGATGTATGGATAACCTGCAGATGCATTTGCAACTATATCACGTTTCCTCCCACCCACATTTAATGCGAAAAAAACACTTACCAATCGACGGATTTAAGTTGCTCCAGTGTCACAAGATGCCAAAGTCCTGATCGTTTGGTCCGCACATTTTACCGGCGATGCTAACGCAGCTATTTGGCCATGCTATGGCTATGAATAGCGTCAATAGCTATTTGCTCAATATTTTAAGTTTCTTCTTCAATACTTTCATACTCCAACCATCTGTTTCAATACATGCGTAATCTGTTGAATCGCTTAAGCCGCTGAAATCCGAGTCTGAATCCGAGCTAATGTCGCTATATCTTGCTGTGGTATTCGCCATTGTTTGTTTGTATTGGCACTACTGTATAACGTCACAGGGAAATGAACAGTGTCTTGGCAGAGAGCGAAAAAAAAGGCACTTTAAGGCTTTTTTTTAGGGATATTCCGGGACCGATACATTTTGAAAAAAAATACAACAAGCCACTGGGAACTGATTTTTATTGTTTTTAACCCTTTTGAAATTGTGATAATGTTCCCCTTTAAGGCTTTAGAACAGGCCTGGGCTGTTCTAAAGCTGGACTCGGGAGGGCCAAATTTTGAGAAAAAAATGTCTCTGGGGCTGGTATATCTATTTTTAGGAACACTAATACAGAACCTTGCAATAATGTCAGATAGAATGCTAAAAACGTTATGACAGACCGCTTTAAAAACTGGAATGCAATTTTAAATTTTTTTATTGAATGAGACGCCCGGAATGTACATGAAAATAAAGAATGTAGGATTTACTATATTAACTATGAAGGATAAAACACTGAATATTGACAACATATGAACGTCACACCCCTTCTCCATCCACATATTTTACAATCAAGCAAACACAACAAAAATGCAACAAACAGCAAAATATGAATGCAACATGGTAAAAAAAAAAACACCTAAAATCTAAAACCTATGACTATATTGTAAAAATCTCCTTCCGCGTCTGTCCCTGACACCTGCATTTCAGGTTCTGAAACACTCCGTGGAAACGCTCCCCACCCACACTGCTTGGTGCCTTGTCTGAGCTGCTGTGACTTACGTGACCAAAGTAATTAATTAGATTACCATAGTAACTAGTACATCATGCAAAAGCGCAGATTTCAACCATTAAGATATTGAGTATAGTTCAAGACTTATGATCATTATAAAACATGAGTGCACATCATAATGGCAGCTAGATTTTCCATCTTAAATATCAAAAAATAAATTATTTGGAAATGTCCGGCGGGCCAGATTGAAAAGCGTACAACATGTGTGCAGATATAAATGGTTCTTGTCACCTTTTTCCAGGAGAAGATGCCATTGGCTGTGGTTGGCAGCAACGTTGTCATTGAGGTGAATGGCAAGAAGGTCAGAGGTCGCCAGTACCCGTGGGGCGTGGCAGAAGGTAGGGGTATACTGTCAGAAAGAATGCCTGATTTGGAGACAATGTATCTACCTGGATGTGAAAGCATGCAGTACAGTGTTGATGGGTGACTTGTGTTTACAAACATATACAAACCCCGTTTCCATATGAGTTGGGAAATTGTGTTAGATGTAAATATAAACGGAATACAATGATTTGCAAATCATTTTTAACCCATATTCCGTTGAATATGCAGCAAACACAACATATTTGATGTTTAAACTGATAAACTTTTTTTTTTGTGCAAATCATTAACTTTAGAATTTGATGCCAGCAACACGTGACAAAGAAGTTGGGAAAGGTGGCAATAAATTCTGATAAAGTTGAGGAATGCTCATCAAACACTTATTTGGAACATCCCACAGGTGTGCAGGCTAATTGGGAACAGGTGGGTCCCATGATTGGGTGTAAAAACAGCTTCCCAAAAAATGCTCAGTCTTTCACAAGAAATGATGTCGCGAGGTACACCCCTTTGTCCACAACTGCGTGAGAAAATAGTCAAACAGTTTAAAAACAACATTTCTCAAAGTGCAATTGCAAGACATTTAGGGATTTCAACATCTACAGTCCATAATATCATCAAAAGGTTCAGAGAATCTGGAGAAATCACTCCACGTAAGCGGCATGGCCGGAAACCAACATTAAATGACCGTGACCTTCGATACCTCAGACAGCGCTTTTTCAAAAACTGACATCAATCTCGAAAGGATATCACCACATGGGCTCAGGAACACTTCAGAAA
Organism: Nerophis ophidion; assembly: GCF_033978795.1. Taxonomy (NCBI): domain Eukaryota; kingdom Metazoa; phylum Chordata; class Actinopteri; order Syngnathiformes; family Syngnathidae; genus Nerophis; species Nerophis ophidion. The sequence goes on along the minus strand of NC_084624.1, from coordinate 18,114,247 downwards.
ACCACTGTCACTAAATACAGTTTGTCGCTACATCTGTAAGTGCAAGTTAAAGCTCTACTACGCGAAGCCAAAGCCATATACCAACAACATCCAGAAACGCCGCCGGCTTTTCAGGGCCCGAGATCATCTAAGATGGACTGATGCAAAGTGGAAAATGTTCTGTGGTCTGACGAGTCTACATTTCAAATAGTTTTTGGAAATATTCGACATCGTGTCATCCGGACCAAAGGGGAAGCGAACCATCCAGACTGTTAACGACGCAAAGTTCAAAAGCCAGCATCTGTGATGGTATGGGGATGCATTAGTGCCCAAGGCATGGGTAACCTACACATCTGTGAAGGCACCATTAATACAGGTTTTGGAACAAAATATGCTGCCATCTAAGCGCCGTCTTTTTCATGGACGCCCCTGCTTATTTCAGCAAGACAATGCCAAGCCACATTCAGCACGTGTTACAACAGCGTGGCTTGGTAAAAAAAGAGTGCGGGTACTTTCCTGGCCCGCCTGCAGTCCAGACCTGTATCCCATCGAAAATATGACAGCGGAGACCCCGGACTGTTGAACGACTGAAGCTCTACATAAAACAAGAATGGGAATGAATTCCACTTTCAAAGCTTCAAAAATTAGTTTCCTCGTTTCCCAAACGTTTATTGAGTGTTGTTAAAAGAAAAGGTAATATAACACAGTGGTGAACATGCCCTTTCCCAACTACTTTGGCACGTGTAGCAGCCATGAAATTTTAGGTTAATTATTATCTGCAAAAAAAAAAATAAAGTTTATGAGTTTGTACATCAAATATCTTGTCTTTGTAGTGCATTCAATTGAATATGGGTTAAAAAGGATTTGCAAATCATTGTATTCCGTTTTTATTTACATCTAACACAATTTCCCAACTCATTTGGAAACAAGGTTTGTAGACAAAAGCGTAAAGCCAAATCTTTTTTTAAGTATGGCATATTGTTCTAATGTGTGGCACCTTGGGACAAGAATATGTTGATTGACAGTCTAAAAGTAGCATGTCTTCATCCACTCTTAAGTGTTGCATTTGTATGCATCCATATGTATAAAATATAGATATCACAAAACAAATCGCAATTTTGGAGAGAAAAATCGCAACAAGGTTTTTTTCTCAAACCTTGCAACCCTAGGTCAGATCTAGTCTAGCAACTGGTGTCAAAACCCCAACGCAGGAAGGGCATGCCTGGGCAATGATGGTTTTGCCCTATTGTAGTGAAAAAAACAACAACAATTGAGATGCAAAGGACCGTCGTTTCACTGGACTCGCCCATGTTAGCATTATATTCAGTTGTAAAAATGGCACAAAAGGTGCATTGGTGACCAGAATGTTTATAGTGATGTTATCTGTTGGAATCTTAATTGCAGAGCCTTTAAAGGGGCACATTATCACAATTTCAAAAGGGATAAAACAATAAAAATCAGTTCCCAGTGGCTTGTTGTATATTTTGAATTTTTTTTCAAAATTTTACCGGTCCCGGAATATCCCTGAATAAAGCTTTAAAGTGCCTTATTTTCGCTATCTTCGAAACCACTATCCATTTCCCTGTGACATCATACAGGGCTGCCAATACAAACAACATGGCGGTTACCACAGAAAGATATAGCGACATTAGCTCGGATTCAGACTCGGATTTCAGCGGCTTAAGCGATTCAACAGATTACGCATGTATTGAAACGGATGGTCGGAGTATGGAGGCAGATAGCGAAAACGAAATTGAAGAAGAAATTGAAGCTATTGAGCGAATAGCTATTGACGCTATTCGGCCATAGCGTGGGTGTACCTAATGAAGTGGCCCATAGCATGGCTGCCTTATTAGCATCGCCGGTAAAATGTGCGGACCAAACGATCAGGACTTTCGCATATTGTGACACTGGAGCAACTTAAATCCGTCGATTGGTAAGTGTTTGTTTCGCATTAAATGTGGGTATCTAGTTTCAAATGTACACACAGCTAGCGTAAGTAGCATGTTAGCATCGATTAGCGTAGTATGTTAGCATCGATTAGCTGGCAGTCATGCCGTGACCAAATATGTCTGATTAGCACATAAGTCAACAACAACATCAACAAAACTTACCTTTGTGATTTCGTTGACTTAATCGTTGCAAATGCATCTGCAGGTTATCCATACATCTCTGTGCCATGTTTGTCTTTGCATCGCCGGTAAAATGTGAAGACACTCTGGTACATTCAATGGGGGTCTGGCGGCAGATTTCTTGCCAGTGGTACAACTTGAATCCCTCCCTGTTAGTGTTGTTACACCCTCCGACAACACACTGACAAGGCATGATGTCTCCAAGGTTCCAAAAAATAGTCGAAAAAACAGAAAATAACAGAGCTGAGACCCGGTGTTTGTAATGTGAAAATGAATATGGCGGGTGTGTTACCTCGGTGACGTCACGTTCTGACGTCATCGCTAAAAGACCGATAAACAGAAAGGCGTTTAATTTGCCAAAATTCACCCATTTAGAGTTCGGAAATCGGTTAAAAAAATACATGGTCTTTTTCTGCAACATCAAGGTATATATTGACGCTTGCATAGGTTTGGTGATAATGTTCCCCTTTAAGGAATGGTTGAAACAACAGAAATAGGTGGTATCGGAGACCACATCCTCTGTTTAGAGATGTTTTTTCAACCTTGATGTCCTTTCAACCTTTCCTAAAAGACTATAGTTTAGCCTCAAACAAATAACAGCAGTTTTGAACAAGTGTCATCTTTTTCTATTTGATGATAGCACTGTGGATCCCCTAAGGAGCTCAAATGTACACAATCCCTCCGGTGATGTTTCTGCCTGTAGGGATTCTGGAAAAGGAGGCTTGATGCTGTGTATCTGGGAATATTTCTCTGTGAGAGTGTATAGGGATGTATCACTGTTAGCCATCATTGTACTGTTGTTTTGTTTTTTTACTGCTGAATTTCTTTTCCATCCAAGTGCGCATCGTGAAAAAGATAATGAACTGTGCCATTTTCAAAAGAAAAATTGTGCTATGCGTTTGGCCATTTATCAGTCTTTCACTTTTTCATTCTTTCCTTTCTCTCCCTTTTCTGTTATTTTTTTGTCCATTCTTTTCCATGACTGACAGAGGGCATATTTGGTAAACGAAACCAGCCTTGTCTTTATTTGAATCCCGTTTTCTCACCGACACTACTTCCTGTTTCCCCCTCAGAACGTCCCTGACCCTCATTTTTCATCCGCTCCTTTCCTCTCCACTCTTACGTTGCTGCACCACTCTCATCATCAGGCTGATGGTCAAACCATTGCTTAACCAGACCTGGGCGTCACACTGATGACAACATTTTCAAATAGAATAGAATGGACTTTATTGTCATAATATTTGCATATAACGAGATTAAGGACTCCAACTTAAGGTGCGGTAGTGGGAACAAATATGGGGTAACGATAAATAACACAAGAAGTAGTAATAAAGGAAAAACTAACAATTGAAATAAATAGACTACTATCCAATGAAAAAAATAATCAATCCTGTACAATATACAAAATACGAAATACTGTACAATATACAGAACAAGACAAGAGTACTGAAGTAATGAATACCAATCAGTGTCGGACGTATTGCACTCGAAAGGTAGTATTCTCCCGTAGAAAGGCAAAACCCAGTAACTGAATTTTGGTCAAAACTGAGCTGATAATAATTTTGGAGTTCCTAGGTGATATGCTTTACATTAGTGTATGTGATATTGTAATTTGTTCCGTAAGTAAGCTGTTACGCACATGGCAGGACCTAGCAACAAAAAAACAACAGAAAAACCTAGTATCTCAAGGGACCAATCGAAGCTTCTTTGTCAGTCGCCTTATTGTCTTTAATGAGACATTTGCACGAATAGGGGCCGACGGTCAACCTGATTATGTGATATTATGGCACGAGGGGATATTTGGAAGATTGGCACCTTCATTAAATGTATTGTTCTTGATTCTTCCCCTTGTATACTCTTTAGGGCAGATAACTGTGGAGGTCAAAATGGAAACTGGACGCTGTACACGGCTCTTGCCCAATGTGCAAACGCAGAATGGGGCCCACCCGAGATTGTGATAAAATATCTGGAGAAAGGGCACACGTTCATGAGAGCAGATTCAATCAATGGCTCAATCGGCAAGAAAATGAAAGCTCAAGAAAACATCTATACGTTTGATGACTTTGTAAATCTTTGTAAGACAGCATCAAGATAGATTGGTTTTCCTTTGTTTTCTCGAAATTAACTAGAAGTGAGTTACTAAGTTTTGCCTTTGGACGGGAGTATTGCACAGTAGGGTATTAGGGTTTAAGTTAGAGTTCAACATGGTGACAGAATGGACTGACAGGTGAAATATACTTTTACAACACGTAACACACAAGTCAGTCCCTCTCGGACTACACACAAATTCAACCAATCCCCCCAATTGTATGCAGCCTAGCAATTTTGGCCAATTCCCACAACTTCCACGCACATTTTGGCCAATGGAATTTGTTTTTGAACGGCGCTCAAAAACACTTAAAAAAAAAAAAAAAACTTAATTTCTTTTAATGTAAACAAAGCATGAACAACAACATGTAACAATTTTAGTCCTCCCACATGGTTTAGACCAGTGGTTCTCAACCTTTTTTCAGTGATGTAACCCTTGTGAACATTGCTTTACTTTAAGTACCCCCTAATCAGAGTGAATAATTTTTGGTTGAAAAAAAGAGATAAGTAAGTAAAATACAGCACTATGTCATCAGTTTGTGATTCTTTACATTGTATAACAGTGCAAAATATTGCTCTTTTGTAGTGGTCTTTCTTGAACTGTTTGGAAAAAAAGCTATAAAAATAACTAAAAACTTGTTGAAAAATAAACAAGTGATTCAATTATAAATAAAGATTTCTACACATAGAAGTAATCATCAACTTAAAGTGCCCTCTTTGGGGATTGTAATAGAGATCCATCTGGATTCATGAACTTTATTCTAAACATTTCTTCACAAAAAAGAAATCTTTAACATCAATATTTATGGAACATGTCCACAAAAATTCTAGCTGTCAACACTGAATATTGCATTGTTGTATTTTTTTCACAGTTTATGAACTTACATTCATATTTTGTTGAAGTATTATTCAATAAATATATTTATGAAGGATTTCTGAATTGTTGCTATTTGTGAATATTTTTTAAAAATCTCACGTACCCCTTGGCATACCTTCAAGTACCCTCAGGGGTACGCGTCCCCCCATTCGAGAACCACTGGTTTAGACCTACCTTATGTTCCTGTCTATAGCGCGAAACCTTCTGAATAATGTAGTACCATGAACTGATTTATGTGTACCCCGACTTAAACAAGTTTAAAAACTTATTCGGGTGTTACCATTTAGTGGTCAATTGTACGGAATATGTAGTGAACTGTGCAATCTTCTCATAAAAGTTTCAACAATCAAAGTATATAAACATTTTTACAGACACACATTTGCAGACGTTGCGACTTGAAATAGATGCTAATACAAATAATGACAGAAGAAATTCATAAATTTAAGAGATGGTTTGACAAAAAACGACTTTTTGAATACCTGTAAAACCAATATAACACAGTATAGTAGAGAAAGTCAAACATAGGTACAAGTAGACATGAACTGGAAATCTCTTTTAGAAATATACCCAGTATATACCCGCCTGAGATCGGTAGGTTGTGAGTTTAAACCCCGACCGAGTCATACCAAAGACTATAAAAATGGGACCCATTACCTCCCTGCTTGGCACTCAGCATCAAGGGTTGGAATTGGGGGTCAAATCACCAAAAATAATTCCTGGGCGCGGCCACGACTGCTGCTCACTGCTCCCCTCACCTCCCAGGGGGTGAACAAGGGGATGGGTGAAATGCAGAGGACAAATTTCACAACACCTAGTGTATGCACTGCAAAAAGTCAGTGTTCAAAAACAAAAACAAAAATGAGGGGTATTTTACTTGAACTAAGCAAAATTATCCGCCAATAGAACAAGAACATTTGGCTTGTCAAGACTTTCCAAAACAAGTAAAATTAGCTAACTTCAATGAACCCAAAAATACCTTAAAATAAGTATATTCTCACTAATAACAAGTGTACTACTATACGAGTACGTATTTTCTATTGTTTCATTGAAAATAAAATGGCAAAGTCTATTTGGCTGTCATCTGTTTTAATATGATAAACAACTGTGTCAAAGTCATGATTTAGTTTTACATTCTTGAAATAAGAAATTCTTACTTTAAAAAGTAGTTTTATACTTGTGAGTGTTGATGACACAGCTTTGAAACATTTGATATTCTCGTTTCAAGCATGTTTTACTCAATATAGGTCATCAAATCTCAGCTACAAGCTGTAATATCTTACTGAGATCATTTAGGACCTAAACACTTAAAACAAGTAAAACACTCTAACATAAAATCTTATGTATGGCTGCGCAAGTCCCAGGATGCCCGAAATGTCCGTAACACACCCAGCCGAGTCCCATGGAGGGGGGGGGTGAAAGTTGGAAAAGTCAGCATAAGTCCCAAAAATGTTCACAATACCTACAGAGGTTCGAGTCCCATAAGTTCCGCCGCCAGCCGGGATGCCCAGAATGTCCAAAACGCGCTCAGTAAAGTCCCACGGGAAGGTGGGGAGAAAAGTGAGAAAAGTCGGGGAATTGTTCAAAAGTCCCACCCGGGTTCGAGTGTGCACTCAAACTCAAACTCGAACCCGGTTGGGACTCGAACCTGGGTAGGTATTTTGAAAATTTTGGGGGACTTTTGCTGACTTTTCTCATTTTTCCCCCCTACTTCCCGTGGGACTTTGCTGGGTGCGTTTTGGACATTTTTTGTATCCCGGGATTAGTGTGGCCGGCGGCGGGACTCGTGGGACTGGAACCCCGGGGAGGTATTTTGGACTCAATTGGGACTTTTAAACATTTTGGCCGCCTTTTCCCCCTCTTCTTCCCCGCCTTCCTGCGCACCATTGCTGGGTGTGTTTTGGACACTTGGGCAAAAATAGTTTCAAGCATATTTTACTCAAAATAGGTCATAAAATGTCGGAAACAAGCTGTAGTATCTTACTGAGATCATTTAGGAGCAAAACCCTTAAAACAAGTAAAAGACTCTAACATAAAATCTGCTTAGTGAGAAGAATTATCTTACCAGACAGAAAATAAGCAAATATCACCCTTATTTGAGATATTTCATCTTACTTAGATTTCAATTTTTGCAGTGTGTGTGTGTTACTTTAACTTTAACTTAAGTTATCGTGTTGAAATATGGGTAAATAACTACAAAAGTATGCTTCACTCAGTTCAGTTAGAATAATACATAATGTTGGTTATAGAAAATATTAAAACTCCTGATTTATTAAGTCACAAATATTGAAATTCCATGATTTAGTGCATTTCTAAGCAAACAATAACCTGCTACCCAAAAATGTACAACAATTTGTCCAAGCAAAAGAGGAGAAATAGAAGCTTAGGCAAAAAATTTACTTGAAATATTTGTACAACACTTAAGACCTTTAGCATATCAGTATGTGGAATTAAATTATAGGACGGATTAATAAACGTTGTACTTAAATAATTTTAATTCAAGCATTATAGGCTGCAACATTCGGGCAAAAAATCCTGTGTAATCTTGACTGGTATCACACGGAAAAATATACAACCAAATGACTTGGAGTGTCGGGCTGTTTCCAATTTTCTCAGATGTAATAAAGTTTTAAGTTTGTAAAATTAAATTTCTAAATTTGAATTAGTGAAATATAGGCAACAGGCTGGAGTGATAGCCTTGAGCTAAAGCACCTCCAAAGCCACATATCGTCACGGTACAATCCAACAATAGTTTTATGGTATAAATGACATTTTTATGCTTTTCTTTCATTCTTATTTGATATTTGTTTCAAGCAACATCAGTTTTTAGTCCCAGGTCTGATGCTGTTCAGTCTGATTAGAAATAAACCAATAAAACTATGGCTGAAATACATCGCTGTAACCAAGGCTCCTGTCTTTGCGCCAATATTTTTTCATACTCTTGTTCTAGTTCATGTCTGTGATTCTACTCTGTATTCTTGAATCACAAGAGATGGTCACAGTGTTAAAAGGCTGGGCAAAGGTAGGATCTTTCAATACTAACTAGGATATTAATACATCATGCTGCTTGGTATCATGTTTTACTCATTTGCGTACTTGCGCAATGCAAAAATGTTAGCCGCAATACAGCTAGTTTGCAAAAACACACCAATATGCACGCTTTTGCATGTTTAAAGTGCAAGTTTGTCAGCTTTTAACACATCATACTGTATATCATCCTAGACTAAATGAATATGCTGTATTGAATATAAAACTCTAAGGCCCAAAACACCTGATGGACAATATTCTTTGAAATTCATCACTTTGATTGATGCAACAAACATCCACAGATAACAAGCTGAGAACAATTCATCAGGTTTTTTTTGCCTAAGTCGTATTTTGTAGCCTGCTTTTTCCCCTTGGATCCCATGAGATCCTCTAGTTTTGCCTCCCCAAGCTGCTAATGCATAGATTGATCCTCCTGTATAGGCCCTCCCACCGCCTCAACCCCTTATAACCCCTGCACTCTTAAGCCAGTCAGCCTGGACCTATGCAGGTTATGGTGTTGATCCGGGCCAATTTGGGTCAGAATCGGCGTCTGAAACCTAAAAAAAAAAAAAAAAACCCAGTCGCTCCAGACCCAGATTTTGCCCCCGCCGGGCACAGACAGTAACTGAAAAACCGTACCCCTCCCCCTTCGTCAGAGCTCCCTCCTCTAGAAGAGACAGGAGGTCAATGGCTGGCTTGGGAGGCCAAGGGGCGGAGCTTCTTAAGTTTCATCAATGGTAAGGTGTTCCTTTTCGCTCTCCTGATGATGAGTGGCTACCAGTGGAGTGGAGCAATAAGGAGCTGCATTTTCAGTGAAGAAAAGGCTGCAAACTGTGCACATATCACCATATACTGTCCTTATGTTTTATATAATCGTCTTCTGCAATCTGTATGCAGTCCTTTTCCAGAATCCCATCTGATTATTAACCATGGTCTAACTACTAATCATCATACTGCTGATGGAAAAACGAGCCTTATTTGTTACATTTGTTGTCTGTGTCATTAAGATTCATAATTTTTTACTCGATGTAATTTAAAGTTTAAACATCTCATGTTTTCAGTCAGCCTGTTAGAAATGTAGTTTGTCTCAAACCAACTATGTAACATTAACTTTTTAACTCATAACATAAGTTAAATTCAGGCGGTCCTCGGTCTACGTATGTGTTCTGGTACTTTTTTCAGGTACTGACCGAATTCCTATCGATCACATGAAATCAAACGGTACCATATTTCGATACCTTTATTCCATGTGAGGTCTTTTGGCTAAAAACATCCATCCATTCATCCATCTTCTTCTGGTTATCCGAGGTCTGGTCGCGGGGGCAGCAGCCTAAGCAGGGAAGCCCAGACTTCCCTCTCCCCAACCACTTCGTCCAGCTCTTCCCAGGGGATCCCGAGGCGTTCCCAGGCTACCCGGTAGACATAGTCTTCCCAACATGTCCTGGGTATTCCCCGTGGCCTCCTACCGGTCGGACGTGCCTGAAACACCTCCCTCAGTAGGCGTTCGGGTGGCATCCTGACCAGATGCCCGAACCACCTCATCTGGCTCCTCTCGATGTGGAGCAGCAGCGGCTTCACTTTGAGCTCCTTCCCGGATGGCAGAGCTTCTCACCCTATCTCTAAGGGAGAGCCCCACCACCCGGCGTAGGAAACTCATTTCGGCCGCTTGTACCCGTGATCTTATCCTTTCGGTCATAACCCAAAGCTCATGACCATAGGTGAGGATGGGAACGTACATCGACCGGTAAATTGAGAGCTTTGCCTTCCAGCTCAGCTTCTTCTTCACCACAACGGATCGATACAGCTTCCGCATTACTGAAGACGCCGCACCGATCCGCCTGTCGATCTCACGATTCACTCTTCCTTCACTCCTGAACAAGACTCCGAGGTACTTGAACTCCTCCACTTGGGGCAGGGTCTCCTCCCCAACCCGGAGATGGCACTCCGCCCTTTTCCGGACAAGAACCATGCACTCGGACTTGGAGGTGCTGATTCTCATTCCAGTCGCTTAAAAACACTTGGCGGGCAATCAGACACATTAGACTGCCTCTAAGTAATGTTATAATCTCCCATGCCAACAAAGCAAGCATGCTTGATAGTAAGTCCTCAAAAGTAAGAGTCCACCTTACTCATATACATGATACTGATTAGCATTAGCGATAGTTACACAGTGATTTCAACGCCTCCAAATTTGGTAATGAAAACTACAACTAAGATGCACTTTACAGTTAAGCAGAAGTTGTACAATACTTAACAGTACAAACACTTTGTAGGTCTCAACAAAAGCAACGGCTATCACACTTAAAGGGGAACATTATCACAATTTCAGAAGGGTTAAAAACCAATAAAAATCACTTCCCAGTGGCTTATTTTATTTTTCGAAGTTTTTTTCAAAATTTTACCTGTCCCGGAATATCCCGAAAAAAGGCTTTAAAGTGCCGGATTTTCGCTATCTGCGAAGCTACTGTCCATTTTCCTGTGACGTCATCCAGTGATTCCAATACAAACAACATGGCTGATAGCACAGCAAGATATAGCGACATTAGCTCGGATTCAGACTCCAATTTCAGCGGCTTAAGCGATTCAAAAGATTACGCATGTATTGAAACGGGTGGTTGGAGTATGGAGGCAGATTGCAAAAACGAAATTGAAGAAAAAAATGAAGCTATTGAGCAAATAGCTATTGACGCTATTCAGACATGTCTGCCTTAGCATCGCCGGTAAAATGTGCGGACCAACCGATCGGGACTTTCGCATTGACACTGGAGCAACTTAAATCCGTCGATTGGTAAGTGTTTGTTTGGCATTAAATGTGGGTGGAGGGAAACGCTGGATGCAAATATATCTAACAAATGTACATACAGCTAGCCTAAACAGCATGTTAGCATCGATTAGCTGGCAGTCATGCCCTGACCAAATATGTCTGATTAGCACATAAGTTAACGGCATCAACAAAACTCACCATTGTGATTTCGTTGACTTTATCGTTGGAAATGCATCTGCAGGTTATCCATACATCTCTCTGCCATGTCTGTAAATAGCATGTTAGCATCGTTTAGCATGCCGTGCTAATCGATGCACATTCTACGTAAATCAACGTGAATTCGTCCCTAAACGTGTTGTTACACCCTCCGACAACACATCGACGAGGCATGACGTCTCCAAGGTACGGAAAACAGTCGAAAAAATGGAAAATATCAGAGCTGATTTGACTCGATGTGTATAATGTGTTTGACAAAATGGCCGATTGACTATCTAGGTGACGTCATTGCTCCGAGAGTAAATAATAGAAAGGCGTTTAATTCGCCAAAATTCACCCATTTAGAGTTCGGAAATCGGTTAAAAAAATATATGGTCTTTTTTTCTGCAACATCAAGGTATATACTGACGCTTACATAGGCCTGGTGATAATCTTCCCCTTTAACTTAATTGCAAAAACTGCACCTAGACTCCAGCAACACACCTAGGACAAACTGAAATTAATACATATTTGCAAATGATATTCAGACGTGTTGGAAAATAAAATACAATAACTACACAGCACAGTTATTAGCTCACTGTTAAATGTCTTAAACTGGATAAGAAGTTATCTAACGAATAGGAAATAATACGTGAAGCTGGGCGAACACACTTCTACAACGCTAACTATATCCTGTGGTCTACCTCAGGGATCAATACCAGGACCTAAATTTTTAAATCTCTAAATAAATGACATTTGTAAAGTTGCAAAAGATTTAAAGTTAGTATTATTTGCGGATCATACAATAGCGTTTTGTTCAGGAGAATACAAATAATAACAGAAGAAATGAACAAATTAAAAAGGTGGTTTGACAAAAACAGACTATCGTTGAATCTCAGTAAAACTAAAATAATGCTATTTGGTTACAGTAGAAGAGAAAGTCAAACACAAATACAAATAGACGGAATAGAAATTGAAAGAGTAAATTAAACCAAATTTCTAGGTATAATAATTGATGATAAATTGAATTGGAAATCTCATGTAAAATATATACAACATAAAGTAGCAAGGAACACTAATGAATAAAGCAAAACATGTTCTAGACCAAAAATCACTTCATATTCTCTACTGCTCGCTAGTGTTACCATATCTGATAAATAGTTACAAAAGTTCACTTCATTCACTAACAGTGCTACAAAAAAGATCAGTTTGAATAATACATAATGTTGGATATAGAGAACATACAAACCCTTTATTTATTGAATTAAACATACTGTAATTCCACGACGTATTGAATTTGCAAACAGCTACAACTATACACAAAGCTAACTACAACCTGCAATCCAAGAATATACAACAAATCTCGACAAAAGAGGAGAAATATAATCTTAGAGAAAAATGTAATTTAAAACATTTGTATGCATGTACAACACTTAAGACCATCAGTATATCAGTATGTGGAATTAAATTATGGAATGGATTAAGCAAAGCAATCAAACAATGTACTAATATGATCCACTTTAAGAAACTATTCAAACTTAAAGTGTTGATAAAGTACAAAGAAGAAGAACCACAATAAAAATTCTGAATGTATTTCATTCATTCATTATTTCATTCTCAATATAATCATACTTATCTCATCAGTTGAAATACTGATGAGATAAGGATACTTTCGCATGTTCAAAGATACCATCTTTGTCAATCATGTTGATTTTTACACTATCTCAACATTTTACTTCACTTTCCTTTTCTTTGGCGCGCTGCCACCAGAGGAGTCTGCCTGAGACTTGGGAGACATGACGAGAAAAGAGTCAACCAAAATGAACAAAAGTGACGTTGTTTTGTATTCTTCCGCACTTACCTTTTTTTTGTGTGTGTGTACTGTATTAAACACCTATGGGAGTACACATAGGGCAGCACGGTGGGGCAGGGGTTAGTGCATCTGCCTCACAATATGGAGGTCCTGAGCAGTCTTGGGTTCAATCCCAGGCTCAGGATCTTTCTGTGTGGAGTTTGTATGTTCTCCCCGTGACTGCGTGGGTTCCCTCCGGGTACTCCGGCTTCCTCTCACCCCCAAAAACATGCACCTGGGGATAGGTTGATCGGCAACACTAAATTGGCCCTAGTGTGTGAGTGTGAATGTTGTCTGTCTATCTGTGTTGGCCCTGGGATGAGGTGGCGACTTGTCCAGGGTGTACGCCGACTTCCGCCCGAATGCAACTGAGATAGGCTCCAGCGACCCCAAAAGGGACGAGCGGTAGAAAATGGAAGGATGGGTGGATGGATGGGAGTGCATATATAACCACAAAACATCACAACTGGAGGACCGCCTTTAGTAAACTTCGAAAAGTTAGAAAAAAAAAAAACCTACCAAGTACAGTACTACGAATACTAGAAACTATGAGTGCACACTGAAAATACTATAACTACAAGAAACTTTAAGCATACTACTACAAGTTCATTACTACAAGTAAACTATGACAAGTAGTCAAATTAAAATAAACTGCAATACAATAATACAAGTACAAACCCTGTTTCCATGAGTTGGGAAATTGTGTTAGATGTAAATATAAACGGAATACAATGATTTGCAAATCATTTTCAACCCATATTCAATTGAATGCACTACAAAGACAAGATATTTGATGTTCAAACTCATTTTGCAAATAATAATTAACTAAAGTAGTTGGGAAAGGGCATGTTCACCACTGTGTTACATCACCTTTTCTTTTAACAGCACTCAATAAACGTTTGGGAACTGAGGAAACTAATTGTTGAAGCTTTGAAAGTGGAATTTCTTTCCCATTCTTGTTTTATGTAGAGCTTCAGTCGTTCAACAGTCCGGGGTCTCCGCTGTCGTATTTTACGCTTCATAATGTGCCACACATTTTTGATGGGAGACATGTCTGGACTGCAGGCGGGCCGGGAAAGTACCCGCACTCTTTTACTATGAAGCCACGCTGTTGTAACACAAGGCTTGTTCATTGTTTTGCTGAAATAAGCAGTGGCGTCCATGATAACGTTGCTTGGATGACAACAAATGTTGTTCCAAAACCTGTATGGACCTTTCAGCATTATTGGTGCCTTCACAGATGTGTAAGTTACCCATGCCTTGGGCACTAATACACCCCCATACCATCACAGATGCTGGCTTTTGAACTTTGCGCCTATAACAATCCGGATGGTTGTTTTCCTCTTCGTTCCGGAGGACACCACGTCCACAGTTTCCAAATATAATTTGAAATGTGGACTCGTCAGACCACAGAACACGTTTCCACTTTGCATCAGTCCATCTTAGATGAGCTCAGGCCCAGAGAGGCCGGCGGCGTTCTTTGGTGTTGTTGATAAATGGCTTTCGCTTTGCATAGTAGAGTTTTAACTTGCACGTATAGATGTAGCGACCAACTGTAGTTACTGACAGTGGTTTTATGAAGTGTTCCTGAGCCCATGTGGTGATATCCTTTACACACTGATGTTGGTTTTTGATGCAGTACCGCCTGAGGGATCAAAGGTCCGTAATATCATCGCTTACGTGCAGTGATTTCTCCAGATTCTCTGAATCTTTTGATGATTTTACGGACTGTAGATGGTAAAATCCCTAAATTCCTTGCAATAGCTCGTTTAGAAATGTTGTTCTAAAACTGTTCGACAATTTGCTTACAAATTGGTGACCCTCGCCCCATCTTTGTTTGTGAATTACTTGGCATTTCATGGAAGCTGTTTTTATACCCAATCATGGCACCCACCTTTTCCCAAGTAGCCTGCACACATGTGGGATGTTCCAAATAAGTGTTTGATGGGCATTCCTCAACTTTATCTGTATTTATTGCCACCTTTCCCAACTTTTTTGTCAAATGTTGCTGGCATCAAATTCTAAAGTTAATGATTATTTGCAACAACAAAAAAAGTGTTTATTAGTTTTGACATCAAATATGTTGTCTTTGTAGTATATTCAACTGAATATGGGTTGAAAATGATTTGCAAATCATTGTATTCTGTTTATATTTACATCTGACACAATTGCCCAACTTTACTTCCAGTATTACAACTTAAACTACAATATATCACTACACCTACAAGAAAGTACAAGTACAGTATTACCTCAACTTCATACTTGCCAACCTTGAAACCTCTGAATTCGGGAGATGGTTTGGTGGGAGCGGGGATGTATATTGTAGCGTTGCGGAAGACTTAGTGCTGCAAGGGTTTCTGGGTATTTGTTCTGTTGTGTAACGGTGCGGATGTTGTCCCCAAATGTGTTTGTCATTCTTGTTTGGTGTGGGTTCACAGTGTGGCGCATATTTGTAACAGTGTTACAGTTGTTTATACGGCCACCCTCAGTGTGACCTGTATGGCTGTTGACCAAGTATGACTTGCATTCGGTTAGGTGAGTGTGCAAAAGCCGCGTATATTATGTGGCTGAGCCGACACGCTGTTTACATGGAGAAAAAGCGGACGTGACGACAGGATGTAGAGGACGCTAAAGGCAGTGCCTTTAAGGCACGCCCCTAATATTGTTGTCCCGGTGGAAATTGGGAGAAGTTTGGGAGAATGGTTGCCCTGGGAGATTTTCGGGAGGGGCACTGAAATTCGGGAGTCTCTTGGAAAAATCAGGATGGTTGGCAAATATTCTCCAGTTGTGAGCTGAGTTGGTTCTTTGACAGAGCGCTTAACTCAAAACACTTGTATCTCAAATCAGTGTTGTTTTGACACTCACTTTCTCACTTTTCATGCTTGAAAAACAAAGTTATGTTTATCTCGAGCATCAGCTAATGCTAGCGAGTAGGACTGAAAGTTTTGGTCGGGTGTTACGGGATTGTGGGGATGCTCGTATTTCAAACTAAATCTCTCAATTAGCCGAGAGACCGCTCTTATCACAAAACGTTCTTAAATTGGGACACTCTTAAGTTGAGGTACCATTGTACAATACTACAAGTACTACGACAGTCACAAACTACAATACACTATTAAACGTACTACAATGGCAAGAAAACCACATGTAAATTACCTGTACTACAAGTACAAGAAACTACGAGTACACTACAACAAGTAGTACAATTGCAAAAATCCACAAATACAAGAAAGTACATTTACCCTACCACAACTCCAAGAAAGTACAAATGTGCAATATTACAACAACAACAAAGTACTCGTACAAGTTAGACTTTCCGAATGAATAACTATCGCTAACCAAACATGTACATTCATTAAACACAGATTAATATGTGCTAATATACCATCATATCAAAATAATAACCTATAGGCTGCATTAATGTTAGAAATATGTATCATTAGTACAAACCCCGTTTCCATATGAGTTGGGAAATTGCGTTAGATGTCAATATAAACGGAATACAATGATTTGCAAATCATTTTCAACCCATATTCAATTGAATGCACTACAAATACAAGATATTTGATGTTCAAACTCATAAACTTTAAATTTGGTTTCGAGCATGCAGCTTACATGGAGTGATTTCTCCAGATTCTCTGAACCTTTTGATGATATTATGAAGCGTGGATGTTGAAATCCCCAAATTTCTTGCAATTGCACTTTGATAAACGTTGTTCTTAAACTGTTTGACTATTTGCTCACGCAGTTGTGGACAAAGGGGTGTACCTCGCCCCATCCTTTCTTGTGAAAAACTAAACATTTTTTGGGGAGCTTTTTTTTATACCTAATCATGGCACCCACCTGTTCCCATTTAGCCTGCACACCTGTGGGATGTTCCAAATAAGTGTTTGATGAGCATTCCTCAACTTTATCAGTATTTATTGCCATCTTTCCCAAATTCTTTGTCACGTGTTGCTGGCATCAAATTCTGTGATTATTTGCAAAAAACTAAATGTTTATTAGTTTGAACATCAAATATGTCGTCTTAGTAGCACATTCAACTGAATATGGGTTGAAAATGATTTGCAAATCATTGTATTCCGTTTATATTTACATCTAACACAATTTCCCAACTCGTATGGAAACGGGGTTTTTACAAGTGCATTACAACCACAAGAAAGTATAATGCAATATTACAATGACAAGAAATACGAGTACTAGCACAAGTTAAACTTTTCGAATGAATCACTATCGCTAACCAAACCTGTACATTAAGTAAACACATTAATATTTGCTAATATACCATCATGTCAAAATAATAACCTATAGGCTGCATTAATGTTAGAAAAGTTTGTCATTAGTGTGTGTGTGTGTGTGTGTGTGTGTGTGTGTGTGTGTGTGTGTGTGTGTGTGTGTGTGTGTGTGTGTGTGTGTGTGTGTGTGTGTGTGTGTGTGTGTAATTTGTGATTTACATTTGCATGGATTGCAGAAGTAAATCCCAAAACACTCTTGAAGATATTTGGACTTGTGGCAGTGAACTGCATAATAATGTTCATGCAGACAATGTAATGTTTGTCTTTCTTGTGTTTCAGTGGAAAACGGCGAACATTGCGACTTCACTGTTTTGCGCAACATGTTAATCAGGTAGGATATGTATGTACGATGCATATTGTATATTCAACCAGCAAACGTGTCAAGCTTCTGTTTTTATGAATATCCTTTTTTTTGGTGTGGGATAATACAATTATTTAATGGTCACCATCAACAGAACGCACATGCAAGATCTGAAGGACGTTACCAACAACGTCCACTATGAGAATTACCGTAGTAGGAAACTTGCAGCCGTCACCTGTAACGGAGTGGACACCACCAAGACCAAAGGACAGCTTACCAAGTGAGACTTCACTGTCACAACACAATTCGATTGTTAGATGGATGGATAACCTTTATTGTCTGTTAAAAAACAAACAAAAAAATCATCAGGTTTGAAGAACATTTACAGGGCAGAACAATAAGAGATGAAAAATATAACAAAACAGACACAAAACGTAAGTGATATAAAATAAAATACAGCCGTGTTAATTTATTTTTTGTTTAAAGTGATGATGGCAGAGGGAATTAAGGTGTTTTTTTGTACAAACCCCGTTTCCATATAAGTTGGGAAATTGTGTTAGATGTAAATACAAACAGAATACAATGATTTGCAAATCCTTTTCAACCCATATTCAGTTGAATGCACTACAAAGACAAGATATTTTAAGTTCAAACTCATAAACTTTATTTTTTTTTTGCAAATAATAATTAACTCTGAATTTCATCGCTGCAACATGTGCCAAAGTAGTTGGGGAAGGGCATGTTCATCACTGTGTTACATCACCTTTTCTTTTAACGTTTGGGAACTGAGGAAACTAATTGTTGAAGCTTTGAAAGTGGAATTCTTTCCCATTCTGGTTTTATGTAGAGCTTCAGTCGTTCAACAGTCCGGGGTCTCCGCTGTCGTATTTTACGCTTCATAATGCGCCACACATTTTCGATGGGAGACAGGTCTGGACTGCAGGCGGGCCAGGAAAGTACCCGCGCTCTTTTTTTTATGAAGCCACACTGTTGTAACACGCGCTGAATGTGGCTTGGCATTGTCTTGCTGAAATAAGCAGGGGCGTCCATGAAAAAGACGGCGCTTAGATGGCAACATATGTTGTTCTAAAACCTGTATGTACCATCACGAATGCTGGCTTTTGAACTTTGCGTCGATGACAGTCTGGATAGTTCGGTTCCCCATTTGGTCCGGATGACACGATGTCGAATATTTCCAAAAACAATTTGAAATGTGGACTTGTCAGACCACAGAACACTTCTACTTTGCATCAGTCCATCTTAGATGATCTCGGGCCCAAAGAAGCCGGCGGCGTTTCTGGATGTTGTTGATAAATTGCTTTCGCTTTGCATAGTAGCTTGCACTTACGGATGTAGCGACAAACTGTATTTAGTGACAGTGGTTTTCTGAAGTGCTCCTGAGCCCATGTGGTGATATCCTTTAGAGATTGATGTCAGTTTTTGATACAGTGCCATCTGAGGGATCGAAGGTCACGGTCATTCAATGTTGGTTTCAGGCCATGCTGCTTACTTGGAGTGATTTCTCGAGATCCACTGAACCTTTTGATGATATCATGGATCGTAGATGTTGAAATCCCAAAATTTCTTGCAATTGCACTTTGAGAAATGTTCTTAAACTGTTTGACTATTTGCTCACGCAGTTGTGGACAAAGGGGTGTACCTCGCCCCATCCTTTCTTGTGAAAGACTGAGCATTTTTTGGGAAGCTATTTTTATACCCAATCATGGCACCCACCTGTTCCCAATTAGCCTGCACACCTGTGGGATGTTCCAAATAAATGTTTGATGAGCATTTCTCAACTTTACCAGTATTTATTGCCACCTTTCCCAACTTCTTTGAAACATGTTGCTGGCATCAAATTCTAAAGTTACTGTTTATTTTCCAAAAAAAAATGTTTATCAGTTTGGACATCAAATATGTTGTCTTTGTAACATATTGAACTGAATATGGGTTGAAAAGGATTTGCAAATCATTTTATTCTGTTTATATTTACATCTAACACAATTTCCCAACTCGTATGGAAACAGGGTTTGTAGGTGTGTTGAGTGCAGATGCTTACCAATAGTATTCAAACGGCCATGTTTGGCCTTATACAGTAGATAAACTAAAGTGGTTCCAGCCTCTTTGCTGGTGAAATGGTGGAATACTGTGCAAGTTGTATTATTAGGGCTTTAAAGAAACAAGAAGTGATTCAGCTTAAAATATGTGACCTGGTGTAATACACCAGCTTACTTGGCGCAGAAAATATGAATATATGCTTTATGAATGCCAATAGCTTGGAAGTCCCACCAGATTCACAACGCCAACAACAAATACAGAAGTCTACATCTGTAAGCATTGTGGATTTTGCTCAGTCATGTGTTTATAGTACATTTAAATATCTTGATTATGCCATCCAAAATATACATCTAACTTAACAATGTGGAGTATAGAGTAGGTCAAGTGGGGGAAATAAGTATTTGGTCCTCGGCTGATTTCGCAAGTTAGATATTTTTATATTGTAACAAATCCATATTACTAGAGATGTCCGATAATATCAGACTGCGGATATTATCGGCCGATAAATGCTTTAAAATGTAATATCGGAAATTATCGGTATCAGTTTCAAAATGATCGGTATCTGTTTCAGAAAGTTAAATTTATGGCTTTTTACAACGCCGCTGTGTACACGGACGTAGGGAGAAGTACAGAGCGCCATTAAACCTTAAAGGCACTGCCTTTGTGTGCCGGCCCAATTACATAATATCTATGGCTTTTTACACACACAAGTGAATGCATTGCATACTTGTTCAACAGCCATACAGGTCATGCTGAGGGTGGCCATATAAACAACTTTAACACTGTTACAAATATGCGCCACACTGTGAACCCACACGAAACAAGAATGACAAACACATTTCGGGAGAACATCCGCACCGTAACACAACATAAACACAACAGAACAAATACCCAGAACCACTAACTCTTCCGGGACGCTACGATACACACCCTAAGCCAGTGGTCCCCCGGTTGGTACCGGGCCGCCGAATAATTTTTTATTCATTTTTATTTAAAAATTAAAAAAAATATATATATATATATTTTTTTTTTTTTTAATTAAATCAACATAAAAAACACAATATACACTTACAATTAGTGCACCAACCACAAAACAAAATCCTTCTTCATGACAACAACGTCCCTTTTTCATGACAAATAAAAAATAAAAAAGGAACCCCCGCCCACCCCCCCACCCCGGGCCGCGGGACAAATTAGTAAGCGTTGACCGGTCCGCGGATACAAAAAGGTTGGGGACCACTGCCCTAAGCTATCCCCGACCCTAAACCCCGCCCACCTCAACCTCCTCATGCTCTCTTAGGGAGAGCATGTCCCAAATTCCAAGCTGCTGTTTTGAGGCATGCTAAAAAAATAGTGCACTTTGTGACTTCAATAATAAATATGGCAGTGCCATGTTGGCATTTTTCTCCATAACTTGAGTTGATTTATTTTGGAAAACATTGTTACATTGTTTAATGCATCCAGCGGGGCATCACAACAAAATTAGGCATAAAAATGTGTTAATTCCACGACCTTATATATCGGTATCGCTTGATATCGGTAATTAAGAGTTGGACAATATGGAAATATTGGATATCGGCAAAAAAGCCATTAATGGGCATCCCTACATATTACTGATAAACATACAACAAAGGTTACAGAATAATTTGTGTTCCATTGAGTGAGTAGTGTGCGTGAATGTTGTCTGTCCATCTGTGTTGGCCCTGTGATGAGGGGGCGACTTGTCCAGGGTGTACACCGTCTTCTGCCCAAATGCAGCTGAGATAGGCTCCACCACCCCCCGCGACACCAAAAGGGACAAGCGGTAGAAAATGGATGGATGAGTAAATTAGTATTTGGTCACCGACCAACCAACAAAGCAGTTATATGTCCATGAAACACACAAATTAGTCCTGTCCCTTTAAAAAAGTACTCCTAATTCCAACTCATTGTATGTAAAAAATACATACACAAATACTCTAATAGTCTAACCTTTGCACCTCCATGGACAAGATCAAAGAACTAACCTTGGACACAAGAGTGTAGACTTGTACATGACTAGAATGGACTACAAGAGTGACTACAACTACTACAACAAACTACAACTTAACTGATAAAACACTACAATAAAGCCCTACAAATACTCGAAACCAACTTTCACTACCACGAGTACTACAAGAAACCACAATACAGTACCAGAAGTACTACAACTGCAATAAACTACTACTGTAAGAAAATACAAGTACACCACAGCAAGTACTAAAATTACATCAAAGCTACAAGTACACTGCTACAACTACCAAGAAAATGCAATACACTACATTCATAGTTTGCTGTAATGCGATCCAACATACCGTATTTTTCGGACTATAAGTCACAGTTTTTTTCATAGTTTGGGGGTGTGACTTATACTCAGGAGCGACTTATGTGTGAAATTATTAACGCATTACCGTATAATATCAAATAATATTTTTTAGCTCATTCACGTAAGAGACTAGATATATAAGATTTCATGGGATTTAGAGATTAAGAGTGGCAGATTGTTTGGTAAACGTATAGCTGGCACGTGCACACATAGGGCCCTATGGGTGTTTGAGCCCCTACCCTTTTTTGCCTCGTCTTAAAAAGTGCCCTCTGCCTGTATGTGTGTGTTTTTTTTTCTTTTCTTTAAACAACATTAATAAATTCCTGTTAGGGATGTAAAAAAACAAAACAAAACAAAAAAAAAAACAGCGCTACAAAAACTCCACGTTTTCTTGTAATACCGGGTTTTTTGAGCCTGCGTTTCTGCCAGAGAGAGAGAGAGAGAGAGACAGAGAGAGAGAGTGAGTGAGTGAGTGAGTGAGTGAGTGAGTGAGTGAGTGAGTGAGTGACTGAGTGACTGAGTGACTGAGTGACCGAGAGAGAGGAGAGAGAGCCAACTGCAGCCTGAGGAGACGTGACAGTGGAGCAACTTGAACCTGTGAGTTATGGTCTAGTCCATGTCCACTTATTCAGCATCTAATATGGGTAATATTTCAGAAAAACGCTGTATTATTATATTATTCGATATGTCAGCTTCTGTTTTTGCCGGACGTCGGAGCAAAGTGCATCGATTGAGCACGGCAAATCTATTCCGCACAGAGCAGAGCGGATCGTGCAAAATAAAACACCGGGTCAATTTTGAAAATAAAATGCACTGTGTTTACGGCGGATCACATTTCTCTCACAGTAGAGGTTTAGATATAAAGTTGTATTGCGTTTCAGTTGTTTAGTCTGAGCATTAAGTGAGAAATACCATAAGTTACAACTTGATGGTGTTTTCATCAAGTTAAGAGAAGAAGGAAAGATTTTTATTTTTATTTTTATAAAAATATATATTTTTATAATAATATTTATAATAATAATATTTATAATAATAATCATATTTATTTATTTATTTAATATTTTTTTCAAAGTTAATGTTTCAATGTTCAATATCAAAGTGCCTATCTTTAACAATAAATAGCCTAATAATAAACCAGTGTTTTGTTGCTTTTCATGCCTTTCAAGCCTATGATAATGTGAATTAACTCTTTATGACAATAATTTGTTGACACAAAAGAAATGGCAATCACTTTTAGCTACAAAGGACACACAGCTAAGTAGTTAGCTTCCTATTAGCAAATTTGATTTTACATTATTTTCCATATTGTGTAAAGGACCAAAAAATCATTTCCTGCCCTTTTCTGACTTTGAGCCCCTGCCCCTCTATAATCATGTGCACGTCCCTGACGTATAGCATGTTCTAAATGTTACAGTTATTTGAATGACTCCTACCATAATATGTTATGTTAACATACCAGGCACCTTCTCAGTAGGTTATTTATGCGTCATATAACGTACACTTATTCAGCCTGTTGTTCACTATTCTTTATTTATTTCAATTTGCTTTTCAAATTAGATAGTACTTTATTTATTCCGTCAGGAGAGTTCATTCAGCAAAATTACACTTTTCAGCACAATCCCATTCAAGATCAGACAAACATTACAGGGAGACAGAACAGGATCGCTGACGGGTCTGCCGGCTTCCAGCGCCCCTTACAAAAAAAGATGACATACAGTTAAACAAGGGGGGGGAGAGAAAAAAAAAATAGAAGATTAAATAAAATAAAAAAATAAAAAATCGGTCTTAGCCTAGGCCCTGGAGTGGGGGTGCAGACTGAGGCCAAGGGAAAAGAACAACTCATAGCCATAGTACACATCCCTCTTACATGTGTGTAAGAGGGAAACATCAAACATCAAAGAACACAAAGGACATTAAAGACATTAAAGCAGCAGATACAACCAGACACTTCTACATACAGCTATGAATAAAAAGTAAAAGAAACATATCCACTGTGGTGGCCTCTGCGGTGTTCCATGCCATCGTCCGCTGGGGAGGAGGGAGCATGGCCAGAGACAGAAGCAGATCCAACAAAGCAACCAAGACTCCACTCTCGGCCAATGTCCAGTCCGCATGGATGAGCGATGATACGTCCAAGGTGACTGAGGTGTCTGACACCTGCTCACCCAGTCAAGACACCGCGGAGCCTCTCCGTCCCAGCGTTCAGTGCTAGCTCCGCAGCCCTGTCCCCTCATCTGCATCTCCTCCAGTCCCTCCAAACAGACTCTGGTGTAGCAGACACCCAGCAGCTGGTCTCCATGGCCAAAAGGCTCCCGGGAGGCAGATCCAGAAGTCCACAAAAAAAGCACCACAGATGTCACGAAAGTGCCACCCCTTGTCACACAGTCCCAAAGGGTCCCGGACCAAAAGGCAAAAAAAATATAATAACACATGAAAACAAGAGGGAAACACGAAAGGATGACACAAGAGCACAGAGCTCCTGCCTACAGCAGCCACTACAGTCCCCCAAAAATGCGACTTATACTCCAGTGCGACTTATATATGTTTGTTCCCTTCTTTATTATGTATTTTCGGCAGGTGTGACTTATACTCCGGAGCAACTTATACTCCGAAAAATATGGTAACGCAAAGTTCTACAGAATGCAACTGTCCCATTAACCCCAAATTTCTGCTAATTTTTTTTTCCACCAGAGTCAGTTGCGTTGTTTTTCACCAAATTATTGCGTATTTACAAATTTACTGTTATGACCGGTCCCTACTGGTCATGTCTTGTGTTGGTTTACTCGACGCAACAGTCGACTGTTGCTACTCGTGGACTTTCTTGTTGTTCGCCGTTGGCGAGATACAGTTAGCTTCACACTAGGCCAATGCCCTGTATGTTTTTGTGCCTCGTACTGGAATTAAACAAGCATTCTTACATGCAATCTGCTTTCTGTTATTTATAAATGTTCATATCTTTGTCAGGGTCAAAATAGGGCAGGGCGATATATCGATATACTCGATATATATCGCGGGTTTGTCTCTGCGCGATATAGAAAATTACTATATCGTTATATTTGAGTATACGTTCTCACGCAGCTGCTGGCATTACACTACAGGCTTATCCCGCTCTTTCTTGTCTCTCCTTCTCACAGACAGCAAGCGCACCTTCTTACATACGCGGAGCAGAGAGGTAGCAATATGGGTAACATTAGCTGTGGTGCTTGCGGTAATATGAGAGAAAGAAGGTGCGAATCTGGTCACAAATATAGGAAGAATTAATTCCCAAGAAAAACAGCAGGGGGTCCTTCGTCCGGCTGTGGTTTGGCTTCAAGTGGGAATATGTCGAACAGACAACCGTAATTTGTCAAGTGTGGGGCAAAAGCGTTGCTAAAATAAGTAGCATTACTGCTAATCATTTGAAAAGTAACCTGGTAGAGAATGAAGAGTGTTTACTCCGCATGTCATCATCTTTATTCGGTGCCACACGCCCACACCATCAAAATGCCGAGGCAAACATTTCCAGATCAACACCGTATGAAAAAAATAGTGAACAACAAAAGGAGATAATGTCCGCAGGAACTTTCCACATAGCAAAGGACGAACACTATTTGATTTCCTATTATGCAGCTCATTTTTATTTGACAGTTATTAAAATATCTTCTGTGACATCTTGCACAAAAGTGCACTTTAATTGTTTTAAACTATTGTAGTGGCGTTCTGTACAAAAAGTGCACTTTAATTTAGTGTTGTTTTGATATGTCATCTTAGTGACATCATGCACAAAAGTGCATTAATAGCTAGTTTTAAAATGTCTCTGACAATTTTACCCTTTCTGTTTTGAAATGACAGGAATGTTTGTGCCACTGCTTAATAACTGTTTAATAAATACAGTTTTGGTCAATTGACTTAGTTGTGATTTCCTTCTCTGCATGAAAGTTTAAAAGTAGCATATATTAATGCAGTATGAAGAATAATGTTTTAATGTAGACACATAGAATCATCATACTGCTGTGATTACATGCATCAAGTGATCATTCAAAATATCGAGATTTATATAGTGTGTCGCGATATGGCCTAAAAATATCGAGATGTTAAAAAAAGGCCATATCGCCCAGCTCTAGGTCAAAGTATAAACACTTAAATGTACATCAAATATGGCACCTACATTTTACAATACAATTTTTACTGGCTCATCTTGCACATACCTGCTATGTCTTTGAGGTATTGGCAATTACAATTCATTGACGGTTATGAGTAATATGTACAACAATAATGTAATATAATAAATGCAAACATTTTCTCTAGGAGTCCGCTGGCCCAGATGGAGGAGGAGCGAAAAGAACATGTGATGAAGATGAAGAAGATGGAAGCGGAAATGGAACAAGTCTTTGAAATGAAAGTGAAGGAAAAGAAACAGAAACTGAAGGATTCAGAGGCTGAGGTGAACCTTTGAATATTTACTGTACATATATGTTTTCATGTTTATTTACAGTACTTAAATGTGTGCATATTCATGTAAACTTTTGATTATATACAATACATATATGATTATGAACACGAGTTCATGTTTAGTTGATTATATACAGTACATACATGTATACATATATGTTTACATGTTTGGTTATCCACAGTACTTAAATGAGTACATAGATATTTACGCCTTTGATTATTTACAATACATGCACGTGTACACGTTTAAATACTTACAATACACACACGTACAGTTGTGATAAAAATTATTTAACCCCCACACAATTTTGGTGTTTTAGCAAGTTGGACATTTATTCCGTATTTTGTTTATAGTCATATCAAATAAAGATGTGTCAAATAGACAAATGCAACTTAAATTGTAACACAGAATTTTACAAAATACCGAAAAAGGAAATTTTTCTTAATATCTCATTGACAAAATGATTCAACCCCCTAGTTACATGCATCTTTAGTACTTAGTAGAACACCCTTTGGCAGTAATTACATCCTTCAAACGTGATACACAAGCTTTTTGCAACCATCTACAGGTATTTTAGCCCATTCCTCTTGGGCAAAGGCCTCCAGTTCATTCAAATACTTGGGCTTGTGTGCTGCAACTGCCTTCTTCAAGTCCCACCACAAGTTTTCTATAGGATTTAGGTCTGGCGACTGTGAAGGCCACTCCAGAGTCTTCCAGCCCTTCTTCTGCAACCACTCTGATGTTGATTTGGAGGTATGCTTGGGATCGTTGTCCTGTTGGAAGGTCCAACGTCTCCCAAGCCTCAGCTTCGTCACTGACTTCATGACATTTGCAGCTAATATATCCTGGTAGGAAATAGAATTCATAATGCCTTGAACGCGCTGGAGATTCCCGGTACCTGAGGCAGAGAAACAGCCCCAGAGCATGATTGACCCCCCACCATGCTTAACAGTAGGCAAGGTGTTCTTCTCTTTGTAAGCTTCATTTTTTTCTCCTCCAAACATAACGTTGATTCATAGGCCCAAAGAGTTCCACTTTTGTCTCATCACTCCATAGAACAGTTTCCCAAAACCTTAGGAGTTTGTCCAGATGATTTTTGGCATACTGGAGTCTATTTTTCTCGTGCCTGGTAGTCAGAAGTGGGGTGCGCCTGGGAGTTCTGGCATGGAGGCCTTCATCTCGTAGTGCGCGCCTTATTGTCTGGGACGAAACCTGCGTTCCCCCTCTGCAATATCCTGTTGTAGTTCCTCAGCTGTCACCCGGGGGTTTTTCACCACTGTACGCACACAGCATCCTCTTTCTACCACGCCCAGGTATTGTTTCCACTGTGCCTTTAGCTTTAAACTTGCGAATTATGCTCCCAACTGTGTCTCTTGGAATGTGTAATGTCTTTGCTATTTTCTTATATCCATATCCTTTCTTATGAAGAGAAATTACCTCCTCCCTTGACTTCTTTGACCACTCCCTGGACTTCACCATGTTGCAAATACACCATTGACCATCTACAAGAAGCTGAGCGTCACAGTCTTTTTCAATCAGTTTAATTGTTGCTCGTTATGGTTCCAATCACATCTTTTCAACACCTGATTGAAAAGACCTTATTCAAATTCTGTTCTTAAGAGTTATGGTCTTCAAGGGGTTGAATAATTTTGTCGATGAGATATTAAGAAAAATGTCCTTTTTTGGTATTTTGTAAAATACAGTGTTACAATTTAAGTTGCATTTGTCTATTTGACACATCTTTATTTGATATGACTATAAAAAAAATACGGAATAAATGTCCAACTTGCTAAAACACCCAAATTGTGTGGGGGTTGAATAATTTTGATCACAACCGTACTTGAACATGTAAATGTTTAATTAGTTACAGTACATATACGTGTGGATGTTTATTTACATTACATAAAGGTGTACATATATGTGCAGATGTTTAATTATTTACAGTACATAAAGGTGTAAATATATGTGCAGACGTTTAGTTATTTGCCGTACATAAAGTAATACATACTGTACATGTGCAGATCTTAGATTATTTAAATTACATATCCTGCACCACAACAAGCTAATGCAAGGAAATTTCGTTCTTATCTGAACTGTAACGTTCAAATTTGAATGACGATAAAAGGAAGTCCAAGTCTAAAAGTGTAGATATACTCATAGATGTTTGATTATTTACAGTACATAAATGTGTACATATACGTGTAGACGTTTAATAATTTACATTACATAAGATCAATATTTATTTAAAGTACATAAAGGTGTAATTTTACTTGTGGATGTTTATTTAAAGTACATAATTGTGTACATATACTTGTAGATGTTTAATCATTTACATTACATAAAAGTGTACATATATTTGCAGATCATTAATTATTTAAAGTATATAAAGGTGTAATTTTACTCGTGAATGTTTGAATATTTAGATGTTTTAATATTTACAGTACATAAAGGTTTACATATATGCGCAGTTGTTTAATTATGTAAATCAGTGGTCCCCAACCGATTGGTACCGGGCCGCAGAATAATTTTTTATAAATTTTTCTTAAAAAAACTAAAACTTTTTTTAATGTTTTATTTTTATTAAATCAACATAAAAAACACAATATACACTTACAATTAGTGCACCAACCACAAAAACCTCCCTTTTTCATGACAACAACGTCCCTTTTTCATGACAAAGA
This sequence comes from Nerophis ophidion, assembly GCF_033978795.1. NCBI lineage: Eukaryota > Metazoa > Chordata > Actinopteri > Syngnathiformes > Syngnathidae > Nerophis > Nerophis ophidion. The sequence continues at coordinate 18,085,225 of NC_084624.1, read as the reverse complement.
AAAAAGAAAAAAAAAGGAGGATTTTCGGCAGGTGCGACTTATACTCCGGAGCGGAGATGTTTGATTTACAGTACAATAAATAGAGGTGTGTATATATGTATAGATGTGTGCAACATTGATATCTGATTTGACATCAGTGCATGAAGATACAGTATCAGTGTTTGTATGGTGATGTCATCCTCAGCTGGAGCGGCGTCACGAGCAAATGAAGAGGAACTTGGAGGCGCAGTACAAAGAACTGGAAGAGAAGAGACGAGTGTATGAAGACGAGAAAACCAACTGGGAAGCTCAGCAGAGAATTTTGGAGCAGCAGAAACTGGACGCCTCCAAGTCAGTAACACATTTATAATCATAATCCTACTGTATATTGTAGTATCTGTACTTGAGTCTACACTGTGAAAATAGTACAACTTCTACTAAAGCTGGGTATTGGCAAGAACTTGGCCATACTTTAGTCACAATACCATACAATATTGCAGTATGGCAATATATTGCCATATTCTACATGTACTTAGTTGAGTGATATGTGTAAAAAAAAAAAAAAAAAAACAGCCATTTCTTGTACTGCCTTGCTCACTTACCCGCACAGCGAAGTAGCAGTACAGTGACACTTTGCAGAACGGTGCGGAAAAACGTCCTTTTCTCACAAATTGTCCCAAAACATGACTAAAGAATGTTAAAATAGAAATCCATATAATAGAAAACACTGTTATAGCAAATATTTTCCAACCTTAACTTTTTTAAAGTTCATTCTACTGTAGTCATCCAAATTTGGGGGCGACGTGGCTCAGAATTTACAATTGCTGTCCAAAAACATGAGGGTTCCTTGTACTACGCCACCTTACTCATTACTTTTCACCCACCCTTGCTCCCAGTGCAGCTCACATTGCTGTATGCGTGTGAATGTATGATTGTTTGGTGGGGATAACTTCAAATGTACTGCAGCTTACCACCATGAACTGTCTATTTTTATTACTATTGTTAAATGTAGCTTCCAACCATCGACGTGTGAATGTGAACAAATTGTGGGTACTCCGCAGCGCTTTGTTGTTAACAACAAAGAGCCTAAACTAAATCTATCTATATTATCATTTGTTGCTAAACTAATATATGATAATTTGGTGCTAAATTAAAGCCTTAACAAGCTGCTACGCATCGTACTGCCTCTGTCAGTGCGTCTCTGCAGCACCCAGCATTGTCCCACCCACACAACCATCTGGTTGGTTACACGCAGAGCGGTAATAGCCTATCAGCAATGCGTATTCAGAGCGCATGTAACAGCCAATCAGCAGTGCGTATTCAGAGAGCATGTAACAGCCAATCAGCAGTGCGTATTCAGAGCAGTGACCGCCAATCAGAAGTGAGTATTCAGAGCGCATGGAGTCAGTGCTCACAGCGTAGGCAAACAGAGAGGAGAGACGGTTAGCAGAAAGGTGTTTAGCAGGTGAGCACAATGCAGCGAACTCTCCCCAAATTATAATAAACACCTCCCAGTCCAAAGACATGCACCTGGGGATAGGTTGATTGGCAACACTAAATGGTCCATAGTGTGTGAATGTGAGTGTGAATGTTGTCTGTCTATGTGTTGGCCCTGCGATGAGGTGGCGACTTGTCCAGGGTGTACCCCGCCTTCCGCCCGATTGTAGCTGAGATAGGCGCCAGCGCCCCCCCGCAACCCCAAAAGGGAATAAGCGGTAGTAAATGGATGGAGCTCCTAGTCAACTACTAGTAACATCACTATGAGCCCGTTGACATTCTAGAATTTAGATGCGGCAGCTGAGCTCGCTTGTAGTCCTTGAGGTGAAGGCTAATTAGCTTTTAGCGTAACGTTAGCTCATTTTGCTTTGTGTGCCTGCGTGCGTGTGTGTGTGTTGCGGACAGCAAAGCCCTGTCTGTTTAAGAGAAAGACAAGAATTATTGACCGATAGTTAACAACTAAGTTATTTCATTTGACCTTTTTCTTTGTTGAAGCAGCAAAAAAGGACAGTATGTTAAATGAAGAGTTTCTGTCTCTGATAGTTGATATAACAATGTAACTGCATCATAAAGCCTACATGAACTCCATGGTGTTCAGGGATGAATTGTCTCTCCTTTTGCTATTGTACTATTTTTTCAGCTATAGTTACATTAATCACTAGTAATGTAGCAGCCTAGTTTTGAATGGCAGGGTCCCTGCTATCGCATGTTGATAAAAATATAACATTTACATAATAAAATCAATAAAAATCAACTATAGGCTTCCCAAATGCTGTGATAAAATAAGCATGATGAGTTGAGCATGTCAGTATGTGTCTCCACTTTTAACTCTTTTTCAAACGCTCATTGCAAACGCTTATTTACAGTAAGTCATTAATTTGACTTTGTCATTATTTTTTCTCAGTAAGTCAATATTTACTAAGTCAAAATAATGACTTACTTAGTATCTCAGGAAACTAGAACTGTTTTGTTTTTACTTTACGACTTCACCACAGTCTGTAGTCTATTAATCCCAGGCTGTAGTGGAGACGTGATGGTGGCGAGCGGGGGTGTATATTGTATCAACCTGGAAGAGTTAGTGCTGCAAGGGGTTATGGGTATTTGTTATGTTGTGTTATGATGCGGTTGTTCTCCCGAAATGTGTTCGTCATTCTTGTTTGGTGTGGGTTCACAGTGTGGCGCATATTTGTAACAGTGTTAAAGTTGTTTATTCGGCCACCCTCGGTGTGACCTGTATGGCTGTTGACCAAGTATGCGTGGCATTCACTTGTGAGTGCGTGAAAGCTGCATATATTATGTGACTGGGCCGGCACGCTGTTTGTGTGGAGGAAAAGCGGACGTGACGACAGGATGTAGAGGACGCTAAAGGCAGTGCCTTTAAGGCACGCTCCTAATATTGTTGTCCCGGAGAAGTTGGGAGAAGTTCGGGAGAATGGTTGCCTTGGGAGATTTTCGGGAGGGGCACTGAAATTCGGGAGTCTCTTAGGCATACATGCCAAGCCTCCCGATTTTCCCGGGAGACTTCCGAATTTCAGTGCCCCTCTCAAAAATCTGCCCAGGCAACCATTCTCCCGAATTTCTCCCGATTTCCAACCGCACAACAATATCGGGGGCGTGCCTTAAGGGCACTGCCTTTATCGTCCTTGACAACCTTTAGTCTCGCCCACTTTTCCTCCATTAAAACAGCGTGCCGGCCCAATCATACAATATATGCAGCTTTTATACTGGATCAACAGCCATACAGGTCACACTGAGGGTGGCCGTATAAACAACTTTAACACTGTTCCAAACAATTTTCCCTCCAATTTTTCATGTGTGAGCAAACGCCAAAACTCCTTGAGCATTTAGTGGCGCACATGTGAGCGACTGCAGACGTGTACACTGTTATGCGCTTATCTTTTTATTCGATTTTGTGCGCGGCCTAGATTTGCCGTGCGCAGAGGACGTGTGAGCAGTGTGCAATTGCACAGGCGCATGCGTACCTTAGAGGGAACGTTGGTTACAAATATGCGCCACGCTGTGAACCCACACCAAACAAGAATGACAAACACATTTCGGGAGAACATCCGCACCGTAACACAACATAAACACAACAGAACAAATACCCAGAATCCCTTGCAGCACTAACTCTTCCGGGACGCTACAATATACACCCCCGCCCCATTGTATATTGAATAATCATACATCGTAATCAAGTGTTGTCTTTTTCTCCTGCAGGACAATGGAGAAGAACAAGAAGAAAGGAAAAATCTTTTGAAGAGTGAATTTAATTTTCAGTTACACAAATACACACACACACATGAATATTGTTACTCTCCATAGCATTTTTCTGTTTGATATTTTAAAACTAACATGCACGTCGGCCCTCATGTTTGTTATTTTTGGTGACTTTCTTGTCAAATGTTGTCCTTATTGTTCCCAACATAATCTAATACTACTCGGAGTACAATGAAGTACTACTACCATAAGTTCTACACTATGTCCATGTGTTGTACAGCGTATCGTGCTTGGGAGAGGCTGTTTGAAGAGCCGTGGTCGCATGACATGACAAAACGTATGACCACTAGGTTTGTTATGTACGCTGTCGTCACAGGTATGTCACAGGTACGTACCTCGTTCTTAACCTCATAGTTAATTTTGGGTAGTGTAAGGGAAAAAAATAAACACTTCCTGTCCCGTGTGGAATGTGGAAGAATACCGTTACAAATAACTTGTACCGTTACTCCGCTATGGCTACAGTAGTCTGCTTGAAATAGTAAAAAGAAATGAAGAAGCAGACAACATAATAATAATAATAATAGATTTTATTTGTAAAAAGCACTTTACATTGAGCAAACAACCTCAAAGTGCTACAGTGTATTAAAAAATAAATAAAAGATATTATTAAAATAAATAAAATATAAAAACTAGAACAGCCTAATAGCTCAAACTAGTATGCATATATCTATAAAAAGGCTTTTTAAAAATACAATTTTAAAAAAAAAGGGTTTTTAAGCCTTTTTACAATCATCCACAGTCTGAGGTGCCCTCAGGTGGTCAGGGAGAGCGTTCCACAGACTGGGAGCAGCGGAGCAGAAAGCCCGGTCTCCCATAGTTCGCAGCTTTGTCCTTAGAGGTCGGAGGTGTCGTGGGGAAGATTTGGCCACCAAGCAGGCAGGAACTCTAAAAGGTTCCTGAAGAACTAATTAACATACAAAATATGTGCTGTGTATTTTCTCAGTAGTCAAAGTGCGAGTTCACCAAAGATTCAGTTTGGAAGTAGACATGAGAGTTGTGAATGTTGGACACAAATATTCAAAAGCTACTGCAAAAAAACTAAGTATTCCAGAACAATAATATTAAGAATGACCAAAAAAGTGTAACCATTCGGCCTTCCGACTGGAAAGCACGTCCCTAGAAAGTAGAGCAACAAGGGAGGCAGGGAAGAAAAAAACAATAACGAAACAGGACAAACAAACGTTATGAGTAACGGCTGCATATGTAATTTTACCGCAAACATGTTCCTAGCCCCCTCCTGCTCTGTTACTGACAAAAACATAATAGCAGAGCTACTTAAAACATTCTTACTGGCTGTTAATGCTACACGAGGTCTTGTTAACGGTTTACTGGGTTCGAATCCCATTACGGAAGGTTTGCAGATCGTAAAATGTGTTTTATTGCACGAAACAAATCAATTTATTTTCATTCATTTTAGTCCAAAAATGCATCAAATTGAATTAAGATTTGAATGTTTTATGCTTCGGGTCTCTCTGCCATGTGGTTTCTCCCCGTGGTTTCAAGACAAAGCACAGACAGGAAATGCAAGAATAAACGATGTTGTGTTACGCGGGATTTAAACTGAAAGTGGACCTCGAGGACATCGCCTTTTATGGTATTATGCAAAACTTTCACATGGCATAGGAAAATGTCGTGTTACTGGGGAGTGTTGTCAAGGTCTCTTTTGAATATGGAATAGCATTATCTGCAAAATACAGTAGAACACGCTTATGTTTACAGCCTGATCCGCTTAAGTCAACATATGTGAACCCCAAAGGACTCATTTCTAAGAAAAATGGTTTATCAGTCCCTTCAGGAATTTGCCATGGCACCAATTAATGCAAATAAAAACCAATTCCCCTACATAACGTCTTTATTGCCCAAAAAACACAACTCTTGTCCTCCTGCATAGCCTAAGAACTACTTCCTGTTACTGTCTACAGTGCTAAACCTATGCAAACATTAACTTCCTAATTTACATGTATTTATATATTTATTTAACATTATTTATCCAGGCTTAGACAATTAAGAAACATATTTCTTTCATTTGCCATACTGACCTTGCTAAGAGGCAGCATTTACATGATAGAGATGTTGAAGTGTGATGGCAATCCCCAATCATCTCTCATTTACCCAACAAGCATGAGCGCTATAGATCAACTATAGAACAGTTCGCTTCAAGTGTAAAACATACACGGAGAATAATTGTATTTTGTACACGACAGAGTACAAGGAATAAGTGTTTCTTTCTGTAATTATAGTGAATTATTAGTTACAATTATTTAAAAGAGGACAGTAATTAAAAATTGATATCAGAGTATGTACTTTTGCTGCCATCTAGTGTCTGGTATTAAGTATGAGCTGTGTAACGAGCATAACATCAACACACTATTTGTTTTCCAATTTTCGTTGCAATCCTGTACTATTTTACGACAAGATTACATTGATAAGAAATTCATAAAAATAAGAAGATCATACAATTTTAGAGAAACTAATTAAGGCATTTGAGGCTGCAAGCTGTTGGAGGGACTGATATACGTCGACATGTGTCGTATTGTTAACTTCATCATATTCTTCTTCTAATTACACACACTCACTTCCAGTTCAGTGCAAAATAAGCTTATGTTAACTCTCGCTTTAAAGGAAAACTGCCCTTTTTTGGGTGGATTATGCCTATCATTCACAATCATGAAAGATATGACGGATGTATTTTTTCTAGTGCATTCCAACACTCAAATAAAAGTAGCCGATGGGAGGTCCACTATTTCGCACATAAAATCAAATAAATAACCATTCAGTGAATTAATTATAAACCAAGTATTAGTGATATTGATAAGTGCTAACGCAGACAAACTATAACGGCGCTGTGATCATAAAACTGATGATCGACTGATCATAAATCATGCCTCTCACCCGGACAGAAAAAGTCTGAGTAGGTTTTCCATTTGGGTCCCGGAAACGGCGAGAACGATACGAAAAGACGCTTGCTTTTTTTTTTTTTTCTGGCGGTTCCCCTTTTGAGTTGTCACGAGGTGTGTGGACTTATCTGTGTTCCAGGTCTTGGACGACCTATGCTCACACCTAACAAGTCTTAGATGTTAAAATAGAATATTTTCAGTCCTTCAAAGCTCTCGTATTTCTTACCCAGATTTGTTGTGTGTTATTTTCTTAAAACGATAGTAATATTATATGGAATATGAGACGGCTTCGCTGTAGTTTTCTTGAGTGACTCTTATATGAAACCAGGATCCAACTATATTTTTCCAAGCTGTCATTGCATTTCAAACAAGACGCTAAAAGGATTTTAGCAGGTAAATAAATATTACTATTTGCATCCAGTCATGCTCGATAACATTTATTGTGTACATAATATTTTACTGTGAGGATTTTGCTTTGTTTGCTTTCTTCATGCCAGAAGTAACCACGGACTACGTTATTCCCCACACCTTCTTTAAGGCTTTTTTTTTTTCTTATCACATTTGGACAAAAGTGGCAGCATTTTCTTTGATGCTTTCAGTAACTGCATTTTTTTATTATTATTATTGACCTTTTATATGTATACCGTCTAACTGTCCATTTACAATATTAAAGTTTACATGGTTATGCATCCATTTATTTGCATTCATTTTAACACACAAATGTTAGAATTTTTTTTCTCTACACTTTAGGGTTCTTAACCTTTTTGATTTCCTGACTTTTCTTCTACTTACCGTATTTTTCGGATTATAAGTCGCAGTTTTTTTCATAATTTGGCCGGGGGGCCGGAGCGACTAATGTGTGAAATTATTAACACCATTACCGTAAATTACCAAATAACATTATTTTTCTCATTCGCGGAAGAGACGAAGAAAATGTCAGTAATCGTCACATACACGTCCACCGATAAGAATTTGGCGGGGGAGGGTCATGGCAGAAGTGCATTGTGGGTAATGAGATGCTAACTGCTATAGGCTATATGCTCCTGCCGTAGCTATTAAAATGGATCATTTCATCGTTGGCGGTAACTTATAAAAACTGAGAAGGGCTGAACAAAAATGGCACCAAAAAGGAAATCATGTACTGCAGATTATAAGCTGGACGTAGTGAAATATGCAGCAGAAAACGACAAGAGGAAGCGGGGCGCATACCTTTAGAGTTGGCAGAGTTGTTTAGAAGCAACATCGAGGAAGAAGATTTCATGGGATTTATCGATTAGGAGTCACAGATTATTTGGTAAACGTATAGCATGTTCTATATGTTATAGTTATTTGAATGACTCTTACCATTATATGTTACGTTAACATACCAGGCACGTTCTCTGTTGGTTATTTATGTGTCATATAACGTACACTTATTCAGCCTGTTGTTCACTATTCTTTATTTATTTTAAATTGCCTTTCAAATGTCTATTTTCAAATAAATTTCCCCCAAAAATGCGACTTATACTCCAGTGCGACTTATATGTGTTTTTTTCCCTTCTTTATTATGCATTTTCGTCCGGTGCGACGTATACTCCGGAGCGATTTAAAATCCGAAAAATACGGTAAATAATACCGCTGAATTAGTCATCTTACTCTTGATTTTAACCACTTTCAATAATAATGTCTAACCTACTTTCAGTTTACAACCTTCTCAAATGATATTAAACAATGTATTCACGACCAATATAATTATTTAATACTAACTCTAGGCTTAGGTTAGACTTAGACTTAGACAAACTTTAATGAACCACAAGGGAAATTGCTACATATTCATTGTTACAATGTGAAAAGTGTAAGGATGGAAAGGACAATGCAGGTATAAATAGACTAAATATAGCAATATAAAATCTAACATATATGTAATATTTACATAATATATGTACAGTGTATTATATATACTGATATAGTATGTCTATACCATATTAACATTATATAACAATTACCATGTACAATATTACAGTATATGTGTCAGCTGCAGCATAAAATAGAGAGTAAATCCAGCAGAAAATAGAAAATATACTGTGGAGGTCTCTTGCTTCCGGGTTCTCCCCCCCCACCCCCCGGACATGACAGCTGCATTCGGGGCTTTGAACAGTCTTTTATTTTCCAATCAAATGTTCTTTTTGTCCATCTCAGCCACCTCCATGTCGTCGCTCTCTTTCTATCGGCGTGCTCTGCCATCCACCCACCGACTCTCCTTCCCGACTGCTGCCTTTAACAGAGCGACAGGTGATTTGACAAACACTAACAGCTGTGTCATTCACTCGCCTGTCGCCAGTCTCGTAACCGGTTCTGCCACACTCCACTTCGCTGTAGGTGCGCAGGCCACGCCCACCACATATACATTAAAAACAAAGAGAAATAGCTAACATGGAAGGTGTCAGGTAATAGACAGATAGCATCTATTGCTGCATGGCGAGTGATTATACAGCTGGACTAAGTGCGGAATGAGGGAGTTCTTGTATCGAACACTGTGGGAACAAAGCTGAAGGGAGCCTGTTGGAGTATGAATTCCAATGTCCCTCAATTGTCTGGTGGAGTGAGTGGGAAGCAGTTTGTCCAGCGTCGTCCTATCCCTCACTGACACAAACGCCTCCAACTGCGTGCCAATAGTTTGGCCGGCTTTCCGGATCAGTTTATCAATCCGGTTTGAGTCCCTTTTGCTGGTGCTGCTGCCCCAACAAACCACTGCAAAGTACAGGGCACTGGCCACAACAGACTGATTAAATATCTCCAACAGCTTGCTGCACACATTAAAGGACCTAAGCTTCCTCAGGAAAAAGAGTCTGCTCATGACCTCCTTGTAAACAGCTTTGCAGTTGTCCTTCCAGTCCAGTCTGCTGTTCAAGTGGACTCCCGGGTACTTGAACGACCCCACTACTGCCACCTCCCGGCCCTGGATCTTGATGGGCTCCACCGGGGTCATTATCTTCCTAAAACAGATTACCAGCTCCTTGGTCTTGTCCACATTAAGAACCAGATGGTTCGCCTGAGACCACTCAACAAAGTCAGCGATTAGTGTCCTGTACTCCAATTCCTGTCCCTTTCCGATACACCCAACCACACCAGAGTCGTCAGACTATTTCTGCAGGTGGCAGGACCTGGAACTATACTGGAAGTCTAACAGGAAAGGAGACAGGGCGTTCCCCTGTGGAGCACCTACACCACTGACCACAGTATCCAACAGGGAGCTCCCCAGTCGCACAAACTGGGGCCTGTCAGACAAGTATTCAGTGATCCAGAAGACAATGAATGAACTGACCCCCATCCTGAGCAACTTGTCCCTCATCAGAATTGGCTGAATGGTCTTGAAGGCACTGGAGAAATCAAAGAATATGATCCTCACACCAGCCAGGTGAGAGTGAGCATGATGCTGCAGGTAGATAACAGCAGGTTAGGTTGTTTAGAACAAAAACAAACACTGTTAATGGTCCTGGATAAGAAGGGACGAATAAATAACTGACGGAAAGTAAATTTATATTAAAATTAAAAAAATTTATAATGTATATATTTAACTAAATTAATAATAAAATTAAAGACATTCTCCACATTAGTCATAATGTTTGCACTTAAGAAACTATTATGACTTTAGCACAGACCTGGGCATTCTGTGGCCCGCGGTCCACATCCGGCCCTTTGTGCGTCCCTGTCCGGCCCGCCTGAGGCCAATCATCCATCCATCCATCCATTTTCTACCGCTTATTCCCTTTTGGGGTCGCGGGGGGTGCTGGCGCCTATCTCAGCTACAATCGGGCGGAAGGCGGAGTACACCCTGGACAAGTCGCCACCTTATCGCAGGGCCAACACAGACAGAGAACATTCACACTCACATTCACACTCTAGGGCCAATTTAGTGTTGCCAATCAACCTATCCCCAGGTGCATGTCTTTGGAAGTGGGAGGAAGCCGGAGAACCCGGAGGGAACCCACGCATTCACGGGGAGAACATGCAAACTCCACACGGAAAGATCCCCAGCCTGGATTTGAACCCAGGAGCACAGGAACTTCGTATTGTGAGACAAACGCACTAACCCCTCTGCCACCGTGAAGCCCGCTTTTATTTTGAAAAGTGTTATTTATGGACGTATGTCCGTGTGCAACCTGTGAGTGAAGGTCCACAGCGACAAGTGATGCCCGGTTACCCCCGAGACGCTAGACAGAGAAAAGTTGATGACGAATGCTGTGTTTTCAACAAGACATGCACTGCCAAGTATTTCTTTACAGAAATTAAAGGTAAAGCCGTGTGCTTAATTTGTTGCACACAGGTTGTTGTGTTTAAAGAATGTAATTTGAATCGCCACTACACGAGGAAAAATAGCGGAATCTGTCTGATAAAGAGCGTGCAAGGGAGGCTGATGCGTTGATGGTAAAACGGAAAATCAAACAAGGACTTTTTGCCAAATTTCACACCGACAGATATGCATCCGTCCGGACAAGTTTCGTAATTTCTCACACAATCTCCAGAAAAAGTAAGGCGTTTTCTGACAGAGTTTATTAAGGAGTGCTTATTGGACCCTGTTGCGCTGATATGCCAGGAGAAGGGGGGCGCATTTGACAACGTGTCACTCTCCCGACACACTGTAACGTGCTGGAAATTTGGAGCTCCAGCTAAAAAACAGAACGGCCGACTTTGACTGTTTTTCGCTGGCTTTGGATGAGAGCTGCGATGTACGTGACACCGCCCAGCTGCTCATATTCTGGCAGCCATGCAGTCAGTTAAAGGGACAACCACAGGTAATGACTTGTTCACAGAGGTAAATTCGTGTTTGGACATGTTAGGACTGAAATGGGACAAGCTGGCAGGTGTGACAACAAGATGGTTGTCCAAATCTGACGGGGAAAAATGTTGGACTTTTAAAGAAAATGCAGGATTAGGTGAAAAAAATTAACCCTGTGCAGAAATTGACCTTTTTGCATTGTATTATACATCAGGAGGTGTTGTGTAAGACCGTGTTAAAAATAAAACCAGCAAAAGCAATATGCTTTTCTATGAAGTTGAATTAGGTTAAATTAAATTCATATCTATCAATCCATCCATTTTCTATCGCATATTCCACTTTGGGGTTGCTGGTGCCTATCTCAGCTACAATCTTAAATTATTATTATTATTATTTATCTTACGGTACATTAAAAATAATATTGAGCAAAATTTAATTGAAATATTGTCGATGTGGCCCTCCAGCAGCGCTCAGGTTGCTCATGCGGTTCCCGGTAAAAATTTAATTGCCCACCCTTGCTTTAGCACCAGGTTTGATCTGTTTGATATGGTCATTACTGCCACAAGTGGTGGAAAAGTGTATCACAATGTATAATCACTGCGAACCACAGCTGAGAAAACATTTTTTGCCGGCTCTCCCGAGGGCGCTGCTCAATGCGCCCTGGCCCTATGGTTAAACACTGCTCTATGTAATTGACAGCTGAGTTGTCCCACTTTCACCACAGGCACGCTGGGATAGAATCCTACAAGGCGATAAGGATAAGCTGTAAAAGATGTCTCAAGTTTATGAACAGATGTCGATTCAGATTGACTTTATAGACCAGGGATGTCAAACTGGTTTTCATTAAGGGCCACATCGCAGCAAATCCATCCATCCATCCATTTTCTACCGCTTATTCCCTTTCAGGGTCGCGGGGGGCGCTGGCGCCTATCTCAGCTACAATCGGGCGGAAGGCGGGGTACACCCTGGACAAGTCGCCACCTCATCGCAGGGCCAACACAGATAGACAACATTCACACTCACATTCACACACTAGGGCCAATTTAGTGTTGCCAATCAACCTATCCCCAGGTGCATGTCTTTGGAAGTGGGAGGAAGCCGGAGTACCCGGAGGGAACCCACGCATTCACGGGGAGAACATGCAAACTCCACACAGAAAGATCCCGAGCCTGGATTTGAACCCAGGACTGCAGGACCTTCGTATTGTGAGGCAGACGCACTAACCCCTCTGCCACCGTGAAGCCCCACATCGCAGCAAATATTGTATGAATTTACCTTTGAATTTCATTATAATTATATAAATTGTTTTAAGTAGGCTGTACATTTTACAGTAAAAAAAATTACATTTGCAAAATTTTACTGTAAAATGTTTTGGGGTTTTTTTACAATATTTTACGGTGAAGTGTGTTTCTGGTCTTGTCACCCTCTCCCGGACAGAAGGGCGACACGGCAGTGTGGCTGGATCAAAAGAGACGCCGAAGACGCCTTGCTTTGTTACAAGCGAGTGTCCTTAAGCAGGTCTGCAGTACCCAGAGGAGCCGAGGTTAAAAAAAAATGAAGGACTCCTAACCCGGAGAAGCCAAACCAACAGTTTTTAATCAATCAATGTTTATTTATGTAGCCCTAAATCACAAGTGTCTCAAATGGCTGCACAAGCCACAACGACATCCATGGTCAGATCCCACAAAAGGGAGAGGAAAAACTCACAACCCCCCCAGTGGAGACTAGAATCAATGGACGCGTTGAGTGGGTCTAACATACAAACCCCGTTTCCATATGAGTTGGGCAATTGTGTTAGATGTAAATATAAACGTAATACAAAGATTTGCAAATCCTTTTCAACCCATATTCAATTGAATGCACTACAAAGACAAGATATTTGATGTTCAAACTCATAGACTGATTTTTTTTGTTTGTTTTTTTCAAATAATTAACTTAGAATTTCATGACTGCCTCACGTGCCAAAGTAGTTGGGAAAGGACATGTTCACCACTGTGTTACATCACCTTTTCTTTTAACAACACTAGATAAACGTTTGGGAACTGAGGAAACTAATTGTTGAAGCTTTGAAAGTGGAAATCTTTCCCATTCTTGTTTTATGTAGAGCTTCAGTCGTTCAACAGTCCGGGGTCTCCGCTGTCGTATTTTACTCTTCATAATGCGCCAACATTTTCGATGGGAGACAGGTCTGGACTGCAGGCGGGCCAGGAAAGTACTCGCACTCTTTTTTTTTTTACGAAGCCAAGCTGTTGTAACACGTGCTGAATGTGGCTTGGCATTGTCTTGCTGAAATAAGCAGGGGCGTCCATGAAAAAGACGGTGCTTGGATGGCAGCATATGTTGTTCCAAAAACCTGTATGTACCTTTCAGCATTAATGGTGCCTTCACAGATGTGTAAGTTACCCATGCCTTGGGCATTAATGCAACCCCATACCATCACAGATGTTGGCTTTTGAACTTTGCGTCGATAACAGTCTGCATGGTTCGCTTCCCCTTTGGTCCGGATGACACGATGTCGAATATTTCCAAAAACAATTTGAAATGTGGGCTTGTCAGACCATAGAACAGTTTTCCACTTTGCATCAGTCCATCTTAGATGATCTCGGGCCCAGAGAAGCCGGCGGCGTTTCTGGATGTTGTTGATAAATGGCTTTCGCTTTGCATAGTAGAGCTTTAACTTGCACTTCCAGATGTAGTGACGAACTGTATTTAGTGACAGTGGTTTTCTGGAGTGTTCTTGTGCCATTGTGGTGATATTTTTTAGAGATTGAGGTCTGTTTTTGATACAGTGCCGAAGGATCGAAGGTCCCGGTCATTCAATGTTGATTTCCGGCCATGCCACTTACGTGGAGTGATTTCTCCAGATTCTCTGAACCTTTTGATGATATTATGGACCGTAGATGTTGAAATCCCTAAATTTCTTGCAATTGCACTTTGAGAAACGTTGTTCTTAAACTGTTTGACTATTTGCTCACGCAGTTGTGGACAAAGGGGTGTACCTCGCCCCATCCTTTCTTGCGAAAGACTGAGCTATTTTTGGGAAGCTGTTTTTATACCCAATCATGGCACCCAATTGTTCCCAATTAGCCTGCACACCTGTGGGATGTTACAAATAAGTGTTTGATGAGCATTCCTCAACTTTATCAGTATTTATTGCCACCTGTCCCAACTTCTTAGTCATGTGTTGCTGGCATCAAATTCTAAAGTTAATGATTATTTGCAAAAAAAAAAAAAATGTTTATCAGTTTGAACATCAAATATGTTGTCTTTGTAGCACATTCAACTGAAAATGATTTGCAAATCATGGTATTCCGTTCATATTTACATCTAACACAATTTCCCAACTCATATGGGAACGGGGTTTGTATATTTGGAGGGCAATAACCGTTGTGTATACATTCATATCTGTATTAATAGAACCCAGTTGTAGCTGGGATGCGTTGTCTTTGATTTCCATTCTAATGAGTTTAATTTTCTTATGAAAGAAATTCATATAGTCATCTGCCGAGTGGACGGAGCTACTGGGAGGAGTCCCTTGTTGGGTTAGCAATGTTCTTGTACCAAACAAATATTTACCATTGAATTGATTAAAGTGGACCCCGACTTAAACAAGTTGAAAAACTTATTCGGGTGTTACCATTTAGTGGTCAATTGTACGGAATATGTACTGTACTGTGCAATCTACTAATAAGTTTCAATCAATCAATCAATCAAGGATAGTTTTTGTTGAGGCGGATGAGATTTGAGTAGTATTTGGCTTTAGCTAAGGTAAGCACGCATTTATAACATGGGTGTCAAACTCTGGCCCGCGTGTCAAATTCACCAATACTCATCTTTGCCAACCCCCCCGATTTTCAGTGCCCCTATCGAAAGTCTCGAATTTCTCCCGATTTCCACCCGGACAACAATATTGCATTTAGCGTCCTATACAACCTGTCGTCACGTCCGCTTTTACGCCATACAAGCAGCGTGCCGGCCCCAGTCACATGATATATGCGGCTTATACACACACACAAGTGAATGCACAGCATACTTGGTCAACAGCGATACAGGTCACACTGAGGGTGGCCGCATAAACAACTTTAACACTGTTACAAATATGCACCACACTGTGAGCCCACACCAAACAAGAACGACAAACACATTTTGGGAGAACATCCGCACCGTAACACAACATAAACACAACAGAACAAATACCCAGAACCCCTTGCAGCACTAACTCTACCACTATAAAATCTAGTTTTTAATGCAATACAGCAACCCCCCGCGACCCTGGATGGACAAGCGGTAGAAAATGGATGGATGGATGGTCTTAAATGTGTCCACGTTAATCAATTCATGGTTTATAAGTTATTAAACTAACACTCCATGCTTGATGGAAAACCTCAAGTTTAGTTGCGTTCCAGCTTTCTACATGATAATTTATGAGCTCTATTTTCTTCTGTATACCATGGGGTACGCCTCTTAGGGGCCCTTTTTAGCTTTGGCGCTGCAATACTATCAATGTTTTCGCACAGGAAGTCGTTAAAGTTTTTAGGGGACGGGCAATATGTGCATTCCTATAATCAGAAGGAGATGCCTCATTCATCACAGAAAAACACCAGCAGGCAGCTGTGGCCTGCGGGATGGTTCTAATATTAATGAAATATCATCCTAGGGGCCACAGATAATTTATTCGACCGGGGGCCTTGACTTTGACACAGGCCTATGTGGGTCGGTATAGCTCGGTTGGTAGAGCGGCCGTGTCAGCAACTTGAAAGTTCTAGGTTCGATCCCCGATTCCACCATCCTAGTCACTGCCGTTGTGTCCTTGGGCAAGACACTTTACCCACCTGCTCCCAGTGCCACCCACACAGGTTTAAATGTAACTTACATATTGGGTTTCTCTATGTAAAATGCTTTGAGTCACTAGAGAAAAAGCGCTATATAAATATGATTCACTTCACTTCACACGCCTACTGGAAGGGTGCCGGTAATTCTCAAAATGATGGATGTCAACGGCCGTTAAAACGGAAGGAAAAGAAGATAAGAACCCTTCGCAGTGTTGGGAGAGTGCCAGCAATCTGAGGGATCCTGGTTCAATCCCCACCTTCTACCATCCTAGTCACGTCCGTTGTGTCCTAGAGAAAGACACTTCATCCTTGGTTAGCGTCTTGCATGGCAGCTCCCGCTATCGGTGCATGCATGTGTGTGTGTGAATGGGTGAATGTGGAAATAGTGCATACTTGCCAACCCTCCTGGATTTCCCGGGTGACTTCCGAACTTCAGCACCTCCCCCGAAAACCTCCCGAAATTCAAGCGAAGCTGGAGGCCACACCCCCTCCAGGTCCATGCAGACAGACCTGACTCCATGTTGTGACCATCTTAAACAGGACAATACTGCCATCTACTGTACATCGAATAGAATGTAAATATATTCTACATTTAAGTGCAGTCAAGGAACATGCATTAGAGAGTCTGTTCTGAAGCCCACAGTAAAGAGACATAACTACATCACGTCGCCTGGTTATTGACTTCAACCCCATATATTACACCGTTGACGAGCAAAATGAAGAAATATGCTTGCAAGTTCCAGAACGATTGGAAAAAAGAATTTCAGGTGATCCAGGAGAGTTCGAAGGGAAAGGGGTATGTTGCCTGTAATTTTTGTAGAACAGACTTCTCCATTGAACACGGCGGCCGAACGGATATTCAGCCATGAACGGTCAGCGAAGCACAAAGCATCCGCAGTGCAGCATCGTTCACAACCCAGTATTGTGGCCCACCTCGCAAAATGGAAACCCGATGGTGTATACTGAAACAAAGATGGCTATGCGGATAGCTGGAAGCAACATCCCGTTCTCATTTGCGGATGTCTACAACAAATCCGTGAAGGATGTTCCCCGATTTGGAGATCGCTCGCCAATACGCAAATGGCAGAACAAAGGTTACTCAAATAGTGAAAGGTAAGTGTTGTTGTTTTATTTTTATTAACCAGCAAGCACAGTACAGTTAGTAGAACAACTGTGTTTTTATTACTGTGTATTTGAAGGGTGCCGTCAGAAGTTCAACTATTTCTTTTATTTATATATTGAATAAAATAAATACATATAGCTAGAAATCACTGAAAGTCAAGTATTTCATACAGATGTATTTATATATTTTATATATATGAAATACTCGAGTTGGTGACTTATACGCCACCTCTCTTAACCACGCCCCCCACCCCCCACCTCCCGAAATCGGAGGTCTCAAGGTTGGCAAGTATGGCTTTAAGTTCCTTAAAAAATGTAGAAGTGCGCTATAAAAGTATAACCATTTACCATTTAATTTATTTACCATTTCACAACAACACATTTCCTCCACCACAGATAACACAACCGACTGAATGTTAACGAAATAAAAGTGTCAATTTTAAAACATGCCCACTGTACGCTTTACCGTAATGCCTAATGTAGAGAGGTATTGACAAATCCGAGGTAGTCTTGTTACAGTGTTGAATGGTTTGTAGTACGGACACATTTTAATAGTAATATTTCAAAAATCTATAGTTTACACACCGAGCCCTTCAGAAGCAAATTTTATCACTATAATCACAAACGATTTTTTTTTTACGCGGTCATTTTGTCTATTACGGTGGTCTCAACCTCTGGCCTATGAATCAGTTTTTGCTGAGATTCCTTGCTGGATTCCTTGTTATGTCGAGCAGAGAGAGCTGGTCCCAGATCAGCATCGATGACGTCAGCGCTGACGTAGGCGTCGACGTTGAACAAGCCCGCTGAAATTCAAAGTCGCAGGAGGAGCCTCGACAGTCGACACAATAAACTCGAGCCTGTCGGCGTTCAGTCACTTCGTGTCGGCACTCAACTTTCATATCGACTTTTCAGGTGAGACATTTTTAAATGTACAACCTTGACACTTTTGTTCTTGAAGGGCACGACTTCCGGGATGAAGTAGCATTTATAGCTTGGCTAATTGCTGGGTTAGCTTGTCGTTAGCATCCTGACTACATAACTACGATGTCACATTTTGCGCCAAACTATTAATTGCAAGACTAATAAACCAACTTAATGACTGGCCAGCGGAATGTCATTAATGATCTTAAAACGATTCAAATGGGGCGTTGTCGATACACATGTCGAAGAGCGTTTGTGTGATCCCACGCAGTGCTGTCTTATTCCAGGTCGGCGGATCGATTCAAAAATCGATACCAATGATAATTGATGTATTGTTTCATCATTTTAACCAGGGTAACAACTCGTTCAGAAACACAATATCCAACAGGAGAGACCTGACCGAGTGGCAGAAACAGAATTTAAAAGAATTTCAGATTGGGAACAATCAACACTTGCACATATAAAACAGTGCATTATGCAGTTAGTTAGATAACGCCATGATAATTCTCCTAAGATACTATATTTCCTTGAATTGCCGCCGAGGCGCTAATTAATTTAAAACCTCTTCACACTCCGGCGCTTACCAAAGGCATGCGGTAAAAGTAAGCATGCGCTAATTATTTTAAAACCTCTCACTCCGGCACTTACCAAAGGTATGCAGTAAAAATTTGAGTGTGATGTAAGTTTGGACCTTAAACCCTACTGAATAGCTGTTGATCTTCTTCCCTTTCTGCGATTTCAAATTACCGGTATTGAATTTAGCCTCCTCCATTTCGAAAATGGTGACACGGGAAGTGTCACGAGTTTGACCAGGCGGTAATACTAAGCATGCGCTAATTATTTTGGGAAGCGAGTTTGACCCGGCAGTAATTCAAGACAGTCGCATACTATATGCCCTGCGGCAATTCAAGGAAATATGGTAGATAGATAAATAGTACTTCATTGATTCTTTCAGGAATATTAAAATTCCAGCAGCAGTGTACAGAGTTGAGATCAATTTAAAAAGTAAATAATGGGGTTATAAATGGAAACAAAATAGAATAATATCACAAAAAATAAAATCACAATATCACTAGAGTAATATTTGTATCGTGGAATGCGATCAATGTTTTTCTTATTCTCTTCTATGCTTATTTGAATTTGAGCCAGTACAATAGTTGCAGTGTTGCCAACGCCTCAGTAAGGAATGTAGCTATTGGCTGTCATTAAAACGTGGCTCGAAAATCTCATCACCTCATTTGCATAATGTACGCTGTAGGCATAGACACTGAGCTACATTTCTGCCAGTGGGTGTGTATAAAAAAAAATATGTTCATTGAAGTTAATATCCCATAATAAACCTCAATTAAACAAGGCCAAGAACCAAAAGATTTCAAGATAGCAAGAGTAACTTCCTTTTTTACAAAAGGAAGCAAATTAGAACCTGGTCACTACCGACCTGGTTCTATTCTCAGTTCCATTTCGAAAGTAATGAAAAAAATAGTTTATGAACAGGTCGATAGTTAATTTGCCACAAAAAAAACCTCATGTACAAAGTTCAATCAGCATCAGAACTAACCAGTGAACTGACACATGCCTTCTCTATCCGAACGACCACATCAAACATGAGGTGGACGCAAGCAAATACTGCGGCATAGTCATGCTGGACTTTCAGAAGGCCTTTGACATAGTTAACCACACTATACTGTTGGATAAGCTCAGAGCAATCGGATTTGATAAAACTTCATCGAGCTGGATGCAATCTTACTTGCAGTAAGCTGGTGAGTTCCCCAAGGCAGTATATTAGGGCCTTTATTGTTCCTAATATACGAAAATGACATGTCATCAGCATGCGACTGAACTATTCCTGTTTGCGGATTACTCGGCCCTGCTGGTATCCGGCAAAGACAAGTCACAGGTGGAAAAAATCCTCAGTGCTGAACTCCTTAGTGTTTGCATCTGACTCGCTGACAACAAGCTATTCATACACTTAGGTAAAACGGAATCCCTCCAATGTGGGTCCCAAATCAACCTTAAGATAGTCAGTGACTTCACTATTAAAGTAGGTGACATTGTTATCACCAGGAAAGATGAGGTCACCTACCTAAGTTCCATTCCAAGGAGCTGGTCATTGACTTTGGGAGGTCGAGTCCACGGTCATAACCTATTGTGATCGAGGGGGTTGAGGTACAGACCGTGGACTCATTCAAGTACCTCGGGGTTTGGGTGGACAATAAGCTGGACTGGACTGTTAACACGGACCATCAGTACAAGAAAGGACCGAGCAGGCTGTACTTCCTCGGGAGACTGCTCTCCTTCAACATCTGCAAAAAACTCCTGTGGATGTACTGCCAGTCTGTGGTTGCCAGTGTTCTGTTCTACATGGTAGTGTGCTGGGGGGCAGTACATCTAATAAGGACAGCTCCAGACTTGAGAAACTGATCAGACGGGCCGGTTCTACAATCGGAATGAAACTGGAGTCACTGGTGACGGTGGCAGAGAAGAGGACTGTTGACAAACTACTGATCATCCTGGATGATGCCAGTCACCCTCTGCATAGCGTTATCAGTAGCCAGAGGAGCCTGTTCAGTGCTAGACTGCTTCATCCCAAGTGCAGGACTAATAGAGTCAAAAACTCCTTTGTCCCACACGCCATTAGACTGTACAACTCCTCTCTGGGGCGGGGGGGTACTAGGATGACAGGGGATGCAAAACAATAACAGTGCAATACGTTTTCATAACATGGTCACTACTGCCTACTTTGTCTTGTTATATTCTTATTTTACTGTTATATTTTTATTCCCATTGTTTCTTTTTAGTTTTTATACTTATTGTAATATTTCTCTATTTTGTTTCCATTTAAACCCCCATTATTTAATTTTTACTTTTATTTAAATTGATCTCAACTCTGTACACTACTGCTGGAATTTTAATTTTTCTGAAGGAATCAATAAAGTACTATCTATCTATTCTAGAGGCTAATCTTTCCTGTGGTAAAATGCCAACCAAGGTAATCAAAAAGGTCAACCAACGAACAAGATTTTTCTACAGAATTTCCTCTCTGGTCAACAAACGCACCATGAAGATTCTAACGGGAACTCTCATTCAACACTTTTTCGATTACGCTTGCACCACTTGGTACCCCAGCACCTCCAAAACCCTCAAATCGAGACTCCAAACATCCCAGAACAAGCTAGTCAGGTTATTTCTAGACCTCCACCCCAGATCACACCTCACTCCAACCCATTTCTCCAAGGTGGGCTGGCTCAGGGTGGAGGACAGAGTAAAAAACCTTGCATTGAGCCTAGTCTATAAAATCCACTACACCTCCCTGATACCGAAGTACATGTCATACTGCTTCCATAACGTAAATGACCGCCATAACCACAACACCAGGTGGAGCTCCACAAACCACGTTAAACCCAGATTCCGATCTAAGAATCTTAACTTATTCTCTTTTTATGCCACATCAATATAGAATGGACTCCCAATAGGTGTAAAAGAAAGTGCATCTCTACCCTCCTTCAAAACCGCACGAAAAGAACACCTACAGGCAACTTCAACCCTAGACAAACACCCTCCCCCCTCCGTATCCCACCTACCCAGATTGTAAATGACCAAATATAAATAATCAAATGTATATACTTGTTCTTATGCTTTCTGAACTCACTATGTTCACTGCTCGCTGTACATATCCTACCAAGTCAGACCTACACTGTTTCAATGTCCGTTTCTCAGATGATGCAATTGTTGATGACTAAAGTGCTGATATCAACCAAACCAGTTAGGTTGACCCCCTGTGAGTTCTTTGGAACACTTGTGGGCCCTCACGGCAGCACCCACCGCTGCTCATTAAGGACAGTAACTGAAGCCTGCTTTAACCTGACCCCTGATTTTCACAGTATGTGGAACACCAGCGAAACGTAGCCGGCAATCTCCACTGCCCTTCAGTTGCAGTTCTGCTGTGCAGCAAAATAGGGTGGAGTTTTACGTAAAACCTTGCTAATCCATGCATAATCGTGTGATAAAGTAAACACTAAAACAATCGCAGCGCAACGTAGAAAGCTTTGTCGTCCAGCAATTCCCACAGGCGGGCGCGCCTGTGACTGCATTGACTTGACTTGCAGAACGACAGCCTATTTTTTTTGTAGCAACCCAGTGCAGCTGGCATAGGCTCCGGCTCCCCGCGACACCAAGAGGGACAAACGGTAACCAATGGATGGATGGGAAGCAACAACACAGCATCATCCCTGGCAAGCTTTGTTCACATACAGTGGTGCAAAAAAGTATTTAGTTAGCAACCGATTGTGCAAGTTCTCCCACTTAAAATGATGACAGAGGTCTGTAATTTTCATCATAGGTACACTTCAACTGTGAGGGACAGAATGTTAAAAAAAAATCCAGGAATTCACATTGTAGGAATTTTAAAGAATTTATTTGTAAATTTTGGTGGAAAATAAGTATTTGGTCAACCATTAAAAGCTTTCACTGATGGAAGGTTTTGGCTCAAAATCTCACGATACATGGCCCCATTCATTCTTTCCTTAACATGGATCAATCGTCCTGTCCCCTTAGCAGAAAAACAGCCCCAAAGCATGATGTTTCCACCCCCATGCATAGGTATGGTGTTCTTGGGATGCAACTCAGTATTCTTCTTCCTCCAAACACGACAAGTTGAGTTTATACCAAAAAGTTCTATTTTGGTTTCATCTGACCACATGACATTCTTCCAATCCTCTGCTGTATCATCCATGTATCCATTTTGGTATAAACTCAACTCGGCGTGTTTGGAGGAAGAAGAATACTGAGTTGCATCCCAAGAACACCACGCCTACTGTGAAGCATGGGGGTGGAAACATCATGCTTTGGGGCTGTTTTTCTGCTAAGGGGACAGGGCGATTGATCCGTGTTAAGGAAAGAACGAATGGGGCCATGTATCGTGAGATTTTCAGCCAAAACAACCTTCCATCAGTGAGAACTTTGAATGGTTGACCAAATACTTATTTTTCACCATCATTTACAAATAAATTCTTTAAACTTCCTACAATGTGAATTCCTGGATTTTTTTTCACATTCTGTCTCTCACAGTTGAAGTGTACCTATGATGAAAATTACAGACCTTTGTCATCATTTTAAGTGGGAGAACTTGCACAATCGGTGGCTGACTAAATACTTTTTTTGCCCCACTGTATATACACATTCATTCATTTCATTCAATTCCTACCAACCACTGCCCTGCCTTCCCCATATAGCTGTCCAGGATATGCCTGTATATGCTTTTTAAATTTTGAATCTCTAGAATCCGCATGTCCTCATCCATTGTTCTCAACAAGGTTCAATTACTTCTAAAAACCTTTGAATAGTTTACTTCATGTCCGTCTCGGCCATTTAGGAAGTTTCAAAATGTTGAAGACAGGTTGTTTTATTTTGAAAGTAAACCGGACAATTTATTTTGTGTTTGTGCATGACTTCCTGTACAATACAAGCCGATTTTAGCTAAATTGAAACGCCGATTTGCAGTGAACGACAAAAATAGAAGCACTGCATATATTTAGTGCAGGCATGCGGAATGTTCTCGCAATTGCGAAAAATCTGCATTTGTTCAATATTTATTGAATTGCAATTTTTGCTAACTACTACAGTAATAAGAACTATGTTTATTACATTTGTATTATTTCAATTACTTTAGCATTTAATTTGGCCAGAGTTAGGCAAAATTAAACTAGTGTATACAATTGTATCGTTTTGACTATACAGTATATACATGCAGCATGACAAGGGGATTAAATTTAAGTTCCATTAAAAACTATTAAATTGGATTTTTGATTTCTGCAAAAAACCTGTTACCATACAATAATAAAGTTTAATCAATCTATCTCTATCATGCAACTCAGACCTGCAACACACAAGAACATTGGTGGCCTGTGAGAAACACTAATCGGTATCAGCATACTGCCCCTGTATTTACTTGATATCGGGTCAATATGCTACTGCTTATTGAATGTTTGCAAGCTTTGAACACAAAACTAAATTGTATATTTGATTATTTCGCTGGGCGATATTGGCTTTTATTAATATCGCGGTATTTTTATGCCATATCGCGATATACGATATATATCTCGATGTTTTGCCTTTGCCTTGAATGAACACCTGATGCATGTAATCAGCAGTATGATGTTTTTTTTTGTGTCTACATTAAAACATTCTTCATACTGCAATAATATATGCTACTTTTAAACTTTGATGCAGAGAGGGATCACAACTAAGTCAATTCACCAAAACTGTATTTTTTGAATGCTCTTCATTCTCTCATGGGTGACTTTTTAAAGTAAAGAACAACATAGTGCTGCTACCTTTTTTTAGCAACACTTCTGCTTCATACTTTGCATATAGCTGTTGTCTGCTAAATATCTTGCCGCTTGAAGCCAAACCACCTCCAGATGATGGACCCCCTGCTGTTTTTTTGGGCATTAATTGTTCTTCCTCCATTTGTGATCAGTTTCGCACCTTCTCTCTCGTAATGTCACTCGCTCCGCTTGCCTGCCTCAGCTAACGTTAGCTATGCTAACGATAACTCGGTGAGAGCGTTTGACATTACACGCGTGACACTATGTGACATATGTAAGAAGGCGGGCTTGTTTTACGTCTCTGTGAGAAGGAGTAAGAAGAGCCTGTAGTGTAATGCCCGCAGCTAAAAGCAACTGCGTGAGAACGTATACACGAATATTATGATAGTCGTTTTTTATATCGCACAGACAAACCCGCGATATATCGTTCGTATCGATATATCGCCCTGCCCTATTTGATTATATTGTATATAAATTACATACTGTATTCTCTTTGCAGCTTAGTATGGAAGCTGGTCAAGAAATTAGCGATGGTGGCTTCAGTTTGAAAAGGCAAAGAACACCTCTACTAGACAATCTATTCTACCCATCAGGTTTGTGGTTATGCAACATATTTTCTCATGTCTTTATTCGTCACGTTTGATTGGAGACCACATCATTTTTTGGAACCTTGCAGAAGTCAATGATAGTCAGAAGCGTCCACGTTTGGAGATGGTGGGCCGAGAGAACCGTAGCCCAAGAGCCTCTTCGTCTGGACGTGAAGCTGAGGTGATGATAAAGCCCGATACGCCCATTGTGCCGTCCGTGCGGTCACGAGTCCAGCAGCTGGCCGAGAGACGAGATGGTAAGGAAGGCCTCACAACAGTCTTTTCTGTTTTAATGTCAAACATTGTACTGTATGATCCAGTTGAAGAATCCTTTCTGGATTAAAAAAAAGTGCTTAGAAAGTACAAAGAAGAAGAATCCTGATGAACATTTTGAACCCTATTGAAAATGGTATATAATTTTATTAATTTCATTATGTAAATCACGCCATCCATCAATCTTTTTCCGCTTATCTGAAGTTGGGTCGCAGGGCAACAGTCTAAGCAGAGAAGCCCAGATGTCTCTCTCCCTGGCTACTTCGTCCAGCTCTTTCCAGGGGATTCCAAAGCGTTCCCAGGCCAGCTGGGAAACATAATCTGTCCAACTTGTCCTGGGTCTTCCCTGTGGCCTTCTACCGATTGGGCCCGCCTTAAACACCTCCAAAGGGAGGCGTCTTAACCAAATTCCCGAACCACCTCATCGGCTTCTTAAGGATTTGCCCATTGATCGGCAGACCATCTGTATCGGACAATCTTCTTTAAGTGTGTGAAAGGCATTAATCGGCAAACGTGGATCCCCTCTGGCAAATATTGTTTTAGTCCCTCCGCTGACAAGCTAACAGTTAATTTTCCCATTCACACTGTAAAGCCGCTCCCTTAAGTTAATTATAACCATCTCTGTTATGGCAAATAAACTGTATTTTTTAATAGCTTATGTAACATTATCCCTGGAGGACAAGCCTAAAAATGTTAGCCACGGAAAGCAAGCAGAAGCAGCCACACTAATAGCTATGCTAGCCACTAACCTACCTAGAAACCACAGAAGAAGTGCTTCATAAAATTTACTAAGTGTAGATTGAACCGCGTTACAGCAGAAAGTAACACAAGGGTACTATCAGTATATGATTGTTACTACATTGATTCGATATTTTCTCAGAATAGTAGTTTTTGATTTTGTTTAGTTATTGTGTGCTGCTGGCTTTGTTTAAGACAATTGTATGTAATAAAATGTAAGGAATTGGTTAAAATAATATGTTGATGTTGTTACACTGTCAAAAATCACCATGAATAAATGTAAACTTTTACAGCAATACAACTGTTGGGTATTGGTATCTGCCAATTTCACTTATGAATGATCGGTTTTGGAATCTAGCAGCATAAATAATTGATTAGAACATCCCTATTGATAATTTTAAAAGTTAATGTTTTTCATACATACCATTGTTCGTTGACTAATTTAACTTGATCAAAACTTTTCTAACATTCCACACTGCTAAACAAAAAATTGTACAAAGATTTGTGCTGGTATCGAATTAATATCGGTATTGGCTAATATTCCAGGTTCCGTTATTGGTATCGTATTGGCAGTGAAAAGGTCTATCGGGACAGCCCCACTTATTACAATATAAGGGACTATCAAAATAAGCGCTTTAATGCGGGTGAATCCATCATCGTTAATCTGATTAAAAATAATCACAATGACTCCAAATCTCTGAAAGGATTGAAGCAATGCATCTTTGTCAGTTTGTCAAGCAGCGTTTAGTGTCGAGCATGTATACATTTTTACAGAAGTGGGAAGAAATATACTCCAGCTCCAGCCACCTCCGCGACCCCAAGAGGAATAATCGGTAGAAAATAGATAAATGGATGGATGGATGGATACACCTAAATTATATTTCTCATTTTGTCTCGATATGTTATCACTTTGGCTTAGTGTTGATTAAAGCTTACGCTCGCTCCACTGAATGCGAGCAGAAATATGTGTTCTAAAATATATTTTATAACACATTTTGTAATACATTATTGTGTGTTTTGTAAAACATATTTTTTTCATTATAGTTGTGACTCCTCTGACTCAGCGGTGTCTGTCAGACCCTGGTGATGACATCAAAACACTGTTGAGCAAAGGCAAAATCTGTCACGATCATCTTCTCAGTGAGTATGCAAATCAATATCCAAGTTCTTGTCTCAGTGCTTCACAAATACATACTCTTAAGTAATATTTTAACATCTTCGCATTGCCTCCATTTTTTTATTTAAAATTTCCGGTACCTATGCAGATCCCAAATACACAAAAACTTGTACCAATAGGTAAGAAAAGTCAGTTTTACATAATAAATCAACAACTGAAAAAAAAAAAGGCGATACAATTATACAGGATTGAAGGATGGCTCTAATGTCGTTAGCTTAATGCTAATTTATAACGGACCAGCTCATTGACAGGCCAAAGAAAATTAGCGGACCGAACTCGTCCGATCTTTCACAAACGTTTAATGTAATTTTAGCTGAACAAAATTGACATAAAAAGTGTGTTTCTACTTGGGTATATATTCACAAAACTCTGTAGAAACAAATACTGACCCCTAACTTTGTATTCTTCAATGAGTCTCCTGTTCCGACAGCACACACGCCAGCTGTGTGTACGTGCTGACTAACTACAGAAGCCTGTTGCTCAAACTCTTTGTTTTAAAACAAATAACGTAGTCAATGCTTTGTGGAACATGATTTCAGGAGATGGAAACACATATCACCTTGGAAGGAGACGTGTTACTTACTGTACGGAAAAATCTTAAAAAATATATATAACTAATTTACTTGCAGCAGCCTTAAATGTATTTGTGGCGGACTGCCACATGACTATAATCTACATTTAATTGCTTGTGTTCCATCACATGTCTTCTCCCCGGAAGTGAAAAACAGTGGTCGTCAACCGAGCCAAGACAGGGTTTCCGTGGGGCATTAAAAAGCATCAGGGCCAACACAGACAACATTCATGTTATGTTTTATTGCTAAAAAGGAACAACATATTACTAAGATGTTGCAATGTAATCAAACAAATTATGAATATTAGGTTTAAGAGTACAAAATTTGCTAAAATGGTCGCATAAAACGTTAGCATTCTAGTAGGGGAACGGCTATCATACTTCTAAGATGGTGCCAAGTAACAATCTATGATTATGAGGTTAAAGTACAAAATTAAATACAATGTTAACAAACATTAGCCTGTCGTTGTTAGCATGCTAACAGGGGAAAAGCTAACGTACTTGTAGGATGGCTTCAAGTAACGAAATTCCACCTGGAAGGCCTGATATTCCCAAATAGGACCCTTAAACCACAGAAAAGGATTTTGAAACCCTGACTACTTTTTCTTTTTCTCCTCCTCCTTTACTGAATTTGTTTACTGGCTAAGCGTGTTACACCGTGAGTTCTGAACTTCCACATAACAGTCCAGAAGCTCTTCATGTTTACAGATGTTTTTTTGTTTAGGTGAGGAAGACTTCCATCAGCGTATGGAGCGTTTTAAAGGACCGTTCTCTGAGGCTTGCCCAGACGCCACACCAAGCCCATCCAAGCCCCCGTCACGTAACCTCTCCGAATTTGTGTCTGGTATTCAACAGAAGCTGCAGGGTGATGTAACACCCAGCTCTAAGCAGGCTTCTCGCATTCGCCAGGTTGGTTAGGTGGCTCTGTAACCTAATGCACATGTCATCGCTGGCTTGTTTTCTGTCCAGTATTGACCCCCTCTTGCAAGGTTTTATATGGCTGTGAAAATATCTTGAAATAGATCTTTGTCAGTGTCTTCTTATTGTTTGATGTGTGACTTTTCAGGAGCGGGTGCAGGAAATGAACCAGTTGCACTTGCAACCAATTAAGGCGAATGCCTGGCTGAAGAGGAGCAGCTCTGATCCCTTATTATGTCAGGTGGGTTTTCCTTTTTTATTTGATGAAAATACTGTTATTCCTTCATCAGTCCTGTACTTGTGAAACTGTATGAAATATCATTCAACCGCTTTATCGCACAATAGAAATCATGAAAGTTAAAGTTAATCAAGAATTTACTTTGTTTGAACACTAAAAACATGGTGGATACATCACAATGAAGACCTGTTTTTATATATGTTTTAATCTAATTATTGTTCATTGTTAAGTTTGGAGGATATATGTCTTCATTACAAAAAATTCAGTGTCGGAAAATTTGCTGTTTCAAAACGTAAGACTCACTTCTGGTAAATTTAAGAACAAAGCAATCGATCCTGTTTTAGAACCAGCCAATAAGGTGTCAAGTTTGAAGTCACGGGACATGGGTCTCGTAAACAGCATAAAAAAGCAGTAATACAAAATAATTATCATTTCAATGCGGCTCGCTGGATATTTTCAAACTACAAAAATTATTCCGATGGTTAAAATCTTCACTTTTGAGTAAAATACATAGCTCTGATCGGGGCTTGTTCACAGAGAGCAAAAGAACCTGATAGCGAGTGTCTTTGCCCTTTGCGTTTATGTTCAGCCGTGTTAGTTGCATATTTGTTCTTGAAGATGTCACTCAAGGAGGTATGTAGGAGTGCAACGTTCATATATTCTCAATGTCCAGTGTCTCATAGTTCATAGTTAATATTGTACATCCCACTTTGTATATTTTTATGAACATTCTGACTGTCATATAATTCTGTAAAATAACTAAAGTTCATTCCGTTTTTGAGATGGTCTGTTTCTTTTTCACTGAAGACACTCAGAATGTCCATGAAAATACATGTGGGATTTACAACATAAACTATGAACACTAAAACACTGAATATTGAAAATATATAAATGTTGTTCCACTACTGCAAACCACCTCCTTGATTGACATCTTTTATAATGAGGCAGGAGCAAAAAAAGATGCAACAAACACGGCGAAAAATTAAAGCGAAAGGATAAATAAACATCCCCTTCTTTGATAGGCTTGTTGCTGCCACCCTCACTGTCTGATGCAGGGCTTCCCATGGTTACCGTAGTGTTGTTCATCTATAAGCGACCGGACTTTGTGTTGTGAACAACAAGCTTTTTCGCAAACATTTCTTCCTCTCTTCATGAATGCATCCAAACATCTATAGTCCATGTCTTCTTTGCTACGTTTACCTCAACATCATTATCCAACACCATCTGCTGGGCACTTTGTGTATTACAGTCAGTTTAGCTGCATGAGCTTCATGAGATTCTAGCAGCACTGTGACATAATCTGTCCTACACTTCTAAATTAAGCGGTTTCTTAGGCTAACAACATTCATTGTGACATCCTCAACGTTCTCGAAACCATGAAAATGAGATCAGCTTTTTCCATACACCATTCATGGTTGTCTTGCTTAATTTAATCTTCATAGCAGCTTGGATGTTGTGGATCTTCCAAAATTCCTTCAGGATCAAGTCCTCCACTTCCATAGCAATTAGGGCTGGGCGATATTGCCTTTTTTTAATACCGCGATATTTTTAGGCCATATCGCGATATACGATATATTTCTCGGTATATTTCCTTAGCCTTGAATGAACACTTGATACATATAATCACAGCAGTATGACTATTCTTTGTGTCTGCATTAAAACATTGTTTTTCATACTGCACTAATATATGCTACTTTTAAACTTTCATGCAGAGAAGGAAATCACAACTAAATCAATTTACCAAAACTGTTTTTAATAAAGTTATTAGCGGGTGACTTTTCAAATGATGCTACATATTAGCAGTAATGCTACTTTTGGTAGCAACACTTGTGCCCCACACTTGACAAATTAAAGTTGTCTATTCGACATATTCACACTTGAAGCCGAACCACCGCCAGATGATGGGCCCTGTGCTGTTTTTCTTGGGAATTAATTCTTCCTTCATTTGTTACAAGATTCGCACCTTCTTTCTCTCTCACAACAACCCGCTAGCATCACAGCTAACATTAGCCACGCTGCTACCTCTCTGCTGGGCGAGGGCGTATACGTATGACGTATGACGTGACAGTATGAGACGTATGTAAGAATGTGCGCCTGCTTGTCTGTGAGGAGACACAGGAAAGAGTGAGGAGAGTGTAATGCCCGCAACTGCGTGAGAACGTCTACTCGAATATTACGATATACCGTATTTCCTTGAATTGCCGCAGGGCATATAGTATGCGCCTGCCTTGAATTACTGCCGGGTCAAACTTGCTTCCCAAAATAATTAGCGCATGCTTAGTATTACCGCCTGGTCAAACTCGTGACGTCACGAGTGACACTTCCCCTGTCATCATTTTCAAAATGGAGGAGGCTGATCTCAATACCGGTAATTTGAAATCGCATAAAGGGAAGAAGATTAAGAGCTATTCAGTAGGATTTAAGGTCCAAGCTTACATCACACTCAAATTTATACTACATACCTTCGGTAAGTGCCGGAGTGAGAAGAGGTTTTAAAATAATTAGCGCATGCTTACTTTTACCGCATGCCTTTGGCAAGCGCAGGAGTGAGAAGAGCTTTTAAATTAATTAGCGCCCCGGCGGTAATTCAAGGAAATACGGTAGTATTTTTTTTATATCGCACAGAGACAAACCCGCGATATATATCGTATATCGATATATCGGCCAGCCCTAATAGCAATTGTCCTACGAAGGTAGGAAGGCCTTGAAAGAGGCAATGGAACGTAGACCACAGGCTGTATCAGGACGGTGCTGTTAGATGGAACGCAAACCTACCAAACATTTTTATGTAATTGATTCAAATAGGCAGGGTGACCAGGAGCGTTTCTACCAAAAGCAACACCTTAAAATTAAAGGTACAACTTCATTGCTGGTACAAAATGGTAGATGAACCGCTTCTGAACACAACGGTCAACCATGCCATCTTGTTAGATTTTCGGATGACAGGGAATTGTTTCTTGAGGGCTCTGGTATTCTCAGCAAGATACACCAGCATGGGCAAGAGCTTGGTGTCACCAGCAGCATTATGTTAGTCTTTATGGTCCCGTGCTGTATTCTCCCTCTTCGCTATGATGCAAGTATGGTTTGGCATACACCTCCAAATAAGCATGTCTCATCCACATTGAACACTTGTTCAGCACAGTCATCCCCTCTTTTAAATCTCAACCAATTTGCTGTAGATATTATTTTTTTGAGCCTAAATTTGCATAAAGCAGCGCTTACTGGTCATAAAGACTTTCACCTTCTTCACTCTTACTTCTCACAGTTTAAAACAATATGTGGCGCGCACAGGCTGCTGTTTGCCACTTGAACAACAAACGAACATTACATTTATGATTAATTATTGAGAGCACGTTTGGACCGCCGTAAACAGAGGACGCCCCGTAATACGTTTATGTACAATGGCAGACAGGTAGTACCAAAATATTTTTGGCCAGCTGCCACAAATAAATTAATGTCTGCAGTATTTCCCCATGGCTGCCAAGATACCTGTGGCGGTGGGGGCGTGGTTGTAGCCGTGGTCACCATGACGTTCTCGAATATATTTTCGATGATATATTTATTTACAAGGGCTCCAAAAATGTGTACATACATTTAATAAATCTCTTTTTGTACATTATACTTAATTGAGATGTTTTAGGTGTCTATGAACTTTTAATGAAATTTTTTTATTAAAAAAAGAAACAAATCTGGCATTTTCGTCTGGTGTTATTATAAAATGTACTCGTGTTTAGAGAGTACTTCTGTCCCTCGATGTCCCCAACAAAAGAGGCGAGCTGCAGCGAACATGACATCACACTTGCTTCGATCAACTGTTGTTCTTTGATTTGAATTATGGTAGCGGTAATATAAAATTGAGGTTGAAGTGTGTACACTGAGTGCTTTCGTGATTAATTTCATATGTTTTTGGTTACATACTTTGGCTTCATCAGATGTAAAAAAAAAAAAAAAAAGGATTAGGAACAGCTCAATGCGTGGGCTATTTTAAGACTGTTATTTACTTCTCATATACTATGCTATACAATTTACATGCTTAAATACAAACAGGAAAGGACACCCTCCACCTTTTCAACCCCTTCTTGGACTCCAAGAATCAAAAGGGTGGTGCAATGGCCTCCCATGCGACCGTGGGATGTGAGTTTTACTCTTTGGCCATGTTCTTTTATAAACGCCTGTATACATTTGGGATTGTGCACCCTACCAACCTTCTGAGCAGTTTAGGTTTACACTTGCAAATGTGAACAATGAAAAACAAGAATAAATACAACTGAACATTGTGTGCACAATCACAATTGTTTGGCATGTTGTTCAACTTTGGTGTTGTGTGGGTGAATGGGGCTGTTAATTAGGGGCACATTACATGAGGTGTGTTTCATTCAAACAGACACTCCATACAGGAATGATGGACTTTTGCTTATAAATACGACTTTTTTCTCAGATAATCCTTATCTCTAATGTTTGGCTAACTTAAAAGTGCTAAAACTGACAATAGCTGTTTTCCCCAGCAGTTGGATGCAGAGATGAAAGATGGCAGCTTCAGCGAAACGATCATGTCGGGAGCACAGAATTCATCTTTAACAGGTTAGGATTATATTACATTTAATTTGTTTTCTATAGAAAAAAAAAATGTAAACTACTTTTTGATTGAGCTGAGTAAGCATACACTGCTAAACTAATTCTTAACACCTTGGGGAAATGACAAGTTCAGATCTTATATTGGTAAATTGCGAGTGTCAAATGAAGAAAAAGACTGCATTTTCTTGAAAACTGCATCTAAAATTAAGAAACGTTTGTCATCTGATTAATAATTAAAGTACTTTGCCACAAAAGATCCAATTAAGCATTAAAATTTATCTTTTAGGTCACTTTCTGCCAAACATTTACACAGTTAAGCTTGGGCCAATAAACAATAAATCAGTACATGAATGAAAACATAAATAAATGAATATGAACTTGATAATTTTGGCAGTATCGATAAATTGCCATGTTCGTGTGTCTTCGTCTCTCGCTTCCAAACAGGGCAAGAAAAGGTTTGGTCAGTAGCACAATTAACCTTCACTCATACAAACTGAGGGAATCCTCTTGTATGTCATCCACTATCTTTGTGTCTGTGGGTGGAGGTGGGGTTGCTCGCTAACACACACACAGGTTGCAGCGACAGAAGCTCAATAATTGCTAATGAGTAGTACCGCATGGTAACAAAAATTAGGAGGAAAAAAGAACATGGCAAAGCCAAACGTTCCAGTCTGTGAATATTTTGTCTTGAAACCAAATGCGTAAGATGTGGTCATCAACAACAGACCAGTATGCTGAATTTGTTGGATTGGTATGTAATGACAATAAAAAACAAACCACCAAAGTGGGTAAAAAAATGTTTTCAAGATAGTGCTCTGAGATATGGAATAAAAATATATATTTTTTTTAATCCAATATAGGAAATATTACTATTTTATATGCAGCGGCTGAAATACGTATCTAACCCGGAAACATTTTTCTCACTAATTATATTTCCAAAAGTGCTATTGAAATTAAAATGTCACTAGATGTTAGGAACAAACCGAGTAATCCATACATACAAATAAAGTGGAACAAATAAGTTGTGTGTAATCATGCGAAATGACACCGGGGAAATGTATTGAACAGGGGCAGGGAAAGCCAAGACAACACCCAAAATCTATCAATAACCAAACAGTAATCCAGTCCCTTGTCAGTGCAATTAAATATCAGCTTGTTCAGTTCTACTTCCTGGCCTACAAAAAGGTCCCATTGCCAAGGTTTGAGTCAATACATAGAATTCAGTACCATAAGGTAGACTTTCCTTGGTCCATTTCTGCTGGCTTGTGGCTCATCATTAGCAAGTGAACTGCAGCCTGGAGGGAACGTCTCCCCTGCTCTCCCATCCACAGGCAAAACCTAGTAACTCACTTCTAGCTGATTTTGAGAAAACAAAGGAAAACCAATCTATCTTGATGCTGTCTTACAAAGATCTACAAAGTCATCAAACGTATAGATGTATTCTTCAGCTTTCATTTTCTTGCCGGTTGAGCCATGGATTGAATCTGCTCTAATGAACATGTGCCCTTTCTCCAGATATTTTATCACAATCTCGGGTGGGCCCCATTCTGCGTTTGCACATTGGGCAAGAGCCGTGTACAGCGTCCAGTTTTTATTTTGACCTCCACAGTTATCTGCCCAAAAGAGTATGCAAGGGGAAGAATCAAGAACAATACATTTAATGAAGGTGCTTGCAACATCCTGGGCCAATCTTCCAAATATCCCCTCGTGCCATAATATCACATAATCAGGTTGACCGTCGGCCCCCATTTGTGCAAATGTCTCATTAAAGACAATAAGGCGACTGACAAAGAAGCTCCGATTGGTCCCTTGAGATACTAGGTTTTTCTGTTGCATCTACGCGGTTATGTGGTAGTTGCTAGGTCCTGCCATGCGCGCAACAGCTTACTTACGGCACAAGTTTACAATATCGCATACACTAATGTAAAGCATATCACCTAGGAACTCCAAAATTATTATCAGCTCAGTTTTGACCAATATTGAGTTACTGGGTTTTACATTTGGACGGGAGTGCTCTCCTCGACCTCGGACAAAATGAACGAAGAAACCAAAAGAAAAAGCTGAAATAAAAACAACGAGGTCATAACCTTACCATACATTAGGGGAATAACAACCATTATAGCGGGTGATGAAAAAACACAAAATAAACAACTGTTAAACCTCACACAAAAATAAGACAGTTACTTGTACATCCAAAAGACAAAATAGAACAAAACAAGAAACACAATGTAATGAACAAAACTTTATCATACAAAAAGAATCATTCATCGGAGGAACCGGGAGGACATTCAACACAAGAAAGAAATAACATCAGAAATAATGTGAAAAAGAGACAGCTGGAAGGTTCATGAGAGGCCTAAAACATAAATCTGCCAACCAAGTAGACTGTTAGAACAGCTGATATGCAACAAGTCATAGTAATCAACTGATCCTTCTGAACAACACCGATAACTGATAGTTATTTTTCACATAGCTCTCTCCGTTGTTAGCTAGGTAAAGGAGAGTCTGGTCATGGTCCAAATTTCCAGCAAGCCCTCGCATCACAGACATACTGCCATAAAAAGTAAGGTCTGCTTTGAACATTTACAACTTATAGTGCATCCGGAATATATTCACACTGCTTCACTTTTTTACAGCCCTATTCTAAAATGGAGACAGAGGGCCCCTGTGGCGCACTTTGGGCACCCGTGCAGTAAACGCTAACTGATTATGGCCACTATAGTCTTAGTACTGCAGTATATTTGTTCATTCTCTGGTCACATATGGGACATACGTCAGCGCCAAGAGTAATACAATCAGTTGATCTCCAGGCTTTTTTTTCCTGAGTGATAAAGAGGAGATAGACGGGGAAGTACTTTGGTTGCCGCCTTTTTGGCTGTCTCCTTTTGGAATGTCAATGTTTACTTTTGTATGCACTATAAATCAACACAAAATCCGTACTTTGGAGCAATGTTCACAGACTGGAGTATTTGGCTCTTTAGCTTCCCGTCGCAGGTGAGCGATGACGATGACAGAGACCAAAAATAGGATAAGTGTTTTGTTGCAGCATAAGTAATAAATACAGATAACAATAGTTGCATTAATAACTAATAGCTTTATGACAGCATTGAGGATAAGGATATAATTATTAATAGTAATAATGATGAACCACACTAAAACTCCCGTCACTATGTCCTCAACCTAACTGTCCACTTTGTGTATGGTCTTGGTCACCACCAGCTCACACAATGAGGTAGCAGCACACTCAAGCTTTGCGGAGCGGTGTTGCAGAAGTATTCTTCGAGGTACAGTCAGCCCAAAACATCATTAAAAAAATATATCATTTTTAAAAACAAACCATACTATATTCTTACAAAAACTATTGTAATGTAGATTTTTTTCCCCAACCTTGAGCCCTGGTGAGTATGTCAATTTGGGGGTATTATAATGGTGATACTGCTGGCCACACCTTCAGAAGAGCCAGAGCAGCATACCTGACATATTAGCAATAAGATTATATTTATATCTGTAGCATATTAACTTTTTTAGTTAATGAAATGCAGTTTTTAAACATTGCTCCTTTTTCTTCATTTGTGTGTGCGTGGGCATAAATAATATTTTAATTGACTACTGCAAAATCCAAATACTTTCACTCTGAAAATATTTTTGTTCGAGGGTGTATTATGAGCCAAATATCCAAGATATCTTAAGGAATTCTCAAATCGAATAATATATAATTTAATATAATATAATTTATTTAACGTATGCATTTTGTTATGTGTCCACTCGTCGTCTGGGACATACTGTACAGTTTTTGTTGTCATATTGTCGAAAAAGCTTTCTTTGCCCACCGCATGTAATAATATAGTACACCAAATTGTTTTTATCGTTTCCAATTTGCATAACACTAATGTTTGTCTTTATGTACTGTATGTTCAACTACAGTATGTACTACCAAAGTTCCTGCAGCATCCGTACAGGTCAAGGCCCTCAATGAAATTCAGCTACCAACCGAACGGAAGAAGTACAATACTGGTCATGTTGACTCGGAGACACCTAAAGAGGAAAAAGGGAAAAGGGTAGTTGAAAATGAAGAACAGCCACACTCTGACCGACCCAGGGAATGGACCGTAGTACAGCTATCTTTTTCTGAGGATCCTATTTTCTTCAAAGCAACTTGTGTTGAGGACCATAAGAAGTTAGAGCTGCCTGCAGGTGAAGAACAGATCTTGCTAGAATCAACTCGTGTTGAGTCAAGTATGACTGAAGAAGAGGACATAGAGTGTAGAATATCTTCTGATGAAGAAACTATGGAGATTTCGACGGAGGAGGAGGCGAGGTTGTGGCGGTACCCTACTTGTAGTGGTAGAGAACCCACAATGACTCCGTGTCATTCATCTACAGAGAACAGCGACTCAAAAAACAAAGTGGCACAGCATACGGACTGCAGTCAAATCCAGGATGGTGAACGTCTAATGGACTCCTTTGTTAGGGTTTCGGCGTCCCCTAGTGCACATAATGGTAGCCCACTAAGGGAAATACAGATTCCCTGTCAGCCAAAAAGCTGTCTAGAAGACCAGGAATTAGATAAAAACGTTTCAAATGTGTTTAAAGGAGACAAGAGAGAGGCACCGTCCTGTAAAAAGGATGATGCTGAAACTATCACCGGAAATGTTTATTATGACCATAAGAAAGAAACAGAGCAGTTCCCCTATGAGGCAAATGGATATCAACAACCAAATTACAACCCGATGGTTTGTGCAAAAGAAGACATGGATCAAGTGTCTGATGATAAAGGTGTTGTTGCAAACCTAAATAGTAACAAAACCCAATCATCAAAGACTCTTAAAGAAACGGAGTATATTGTGGTAGACGGTTGCCAGACAACAGTCGGGAGTGATCAACCAGTAGACAATTCAAAGTGTGCTGTGGAAGGAGAGCATGCAAAGAAAGTTACATTTATCTTGGAGTCGGAGTTAATTAATAGCTCAACATCATCTGAAGCCTCCATAGGAAGTGTGTCAGGTGAGGGTAGAATGTAGGACGCAACACTTGGGCTGGTGGATGCAGACTGAAATTCACATGCATGGATTGATTTTTCAACAGGTGCACATTTTGGTGCGATATATGGGTTATGGAAGTAAGATGCACAACACGGTGTGTAAGAATGGGAACACATGAGCCGACTTTTACTTTTGCAAATCTGGGCAACCAGTTAACGTCGAAATGTCCTCTGATAAGCACGGGCGGCTGGTATTGTCTTGTATTTTTATGTCATTTACAGAAGGTAGACATGGTAGGCTGTAGGCTACAAAGAGCTCTCATCTACACAACAGCTAAGCACTCAAGCTGAATACTGTATATGTAATGTGTCCTTCAGTGAACAATATTGCTTTCTTAAACAGCACATTTGTCAATATAAACAAGTACCGAATAATTTTAGTTCCATAATGCAGTGGTTCTCAAGTGGGGGTACGCGTACCCCTGGTGGTACTTGAAGGTATGCCAAGGGGTACATGAGATTTTTCAAGAATATTCTAAAAATAGCAACAATACAAAAATCCTTTATAAATATATTTATTGAATAATACTTCAACAAAATATGAATGTGAGTGAAAAGAAATGCAACAATACAATATTCAGTGTTGACAGCTAGATTGTTTGTGGACATGTTCCATAAATATTGATGTTAAAGATTTCTTTTTTTTTTTGTGAAGAAATGTTTAGAATTAAGTTCATGAATCCAGATAGATCTCTATTACAATCCCCAAAGAGGACACTTTAAGTTGATTACTTCTATGTGTAGAAATCTTTATTTATAATTTAATCACTTGTTTATTTTTCAACAAGTTTTTAGTTATTTTTATATCTTTTTTTTCCAAATAGTTCAAGAAAGTCCACTTCAAATGAGCAATATTTTGCACTGTTAAACAATTTAATAAATCAGAAACTGATGTCGTAGTGCTGTATTTTACTTCATCTCTTTTTTTCAAACAAAAATGCTTTGTTCTTATTAGGGGTTACTTGAATAAAAAAAATGTTCACAGGGGGTACATCACTGAAAAAAGGTTGAGAACCACTGCCATAATGTGTCAGCATCATTAAACTTACTGAACTTCATGAATTATTGTGACCACTGGGGTCGCTTAAAAAACAAATTCTCACTCTACTTTGATTTAAGACTGCATAAGTCTATTTCATATTGTTAATACATAGGTTTTTTTTTTTAGTACATACAGTACCATTGTTCTCTGTTTGATTAAATTCACTTGATCAAACCTTTTCTAACATTCCACCACTAAAAAATAAAAGTATGTACGATTCCTGCTAATAGTGTATCAGATCAATTATTTGTATTGGTCAAATTCTCATGGCTCCAATGTTGGAAAAGAACATTATTTAGGATAAAAGATTTTTATCCTAAATAATTACAGAGCTGAGATTTGTTTTGGAATGATGTTTGTTGAAACTATACCTGTAACATCTTTTTATTTGATTATTTTCAGATGTTGAACCCAGCTCTCATGATGAGACAAACACTGCTGAAATAATCGACCAGATGTTCGATGAGGTGTTGGAATATGCAGAAAGAATTGAGGAAAAGCGATCCAATGACGAGGGGACACTTGGTCATGGCATCGCAGGAAAAGAGGATGTTCATATTGAATCGGAGCAGTGTAAAAACAACCAGATGAATGGCAAAAAAGAAGAGCGTGATGAAATCAAGAAGCTTGAAACCAATGGAGATGAACTGTTATTCCCTCCTACTTGCATCCTTTCTCCTCTCAGCAAGTCTGTAGAGGCTGCGGTAACCCCACTGGTAAGTTTGAATCTGCATCATATTTTGTGTAGAAACCTAAATAATTCTCCACCAACTGTAGAAAACGATAACTAGCTCATAACTATTTAGTTTGATGTCATGCTGGAAAGATATTTAACTTAAACTTTGTTCCATCATCATCAAAAAATGAAAACACAAGCGACTGGTAGCCACCAAGGAAGAATACTCACCATCTCTTCCCCTGACCCCAGAAGAGACTCCCCTGTCTCCTCTTTACAGGTGAGCATTGTATTTGTTTTGCCTATCATTAACAATCCTTATAAGTGACAAGAACACACTTGTAATTTTATTTTATTTTTTTGCATTCTAATTTGTAACAATCGTTCAAGGTGGCTAGCAATGGTGCCAAAAGGGAGTAATAC
Source organism: Nerophis ophidion (assembly GCF_033978795.1). NCBI lineage: Eukaryota > Metazoa > Chordata > Actinopteri > Syngnathiformes > Syngnathidae > Nerophis > Nerophis ophidion. Next base: position 18,044,356 of record NC_084624.1, on the reverse strand, counting down.
ATTTTGCCTCTAAATCATTAAACATGCATCCCAAAAGCACCAACAATACTCCATATACAGCTTGTGACCTAAATATTAACTAAGCATCAGCAATATTATTATTCTAAGTGTTTACGCAGACAAACTATTTTTAGTCGCGCCTTAAACTAAAAGCGTTAACAAACTTCTGCAGCTGCAGTGTTGATATTCATGTGTTGCTGTTCATGATCATTTGTTACTGTAGCTGGTGAAAGTTAATTCTAGATCAGTACAGTGTCATGGATCCACTCTTGTCCAATTTACATATATTTTCATGACAACTGGCTTGTATATACCTGTTTAAACTCCGGGTGATCAAAGACTTTAGGTGTACAGCAGGAATATAGCCTAATACTACTTATATAATAAAGTAGTGGAGATGGTCACATCTAATGTACAACAAACAAGTATTGTGGATCTGCCATTAATGATTGTGTGGCCTTGGAAGAGATCAAAATAAATATGTATTAACCACCCTTTGGCAGGCTAAAATCCACAACTTTGTACTGTTGGTGGTAAATGAACATTAGCTATATTGAAAGTTTGTCCCTTAACTGAAAATTGAAAGGGCCACCTGGTCACAACTATCCACCTTTTTATTGTGTTTCCTTGATTTGAATATATTCATTTGCAGTTTACTTTTATTTTGTGGTTTTAAACATCAGTCAATAAATGTTTATTTATGTAGCCCTAAATCACAAGTGTCTCAAAGGGCTGCAGAAGCCACGACATCCGCGGTACATAGCCCACATAAGGGCAAGGAAAAACTCACCCCAGTGGGAGGTCGGCGACAATGACTATGAGAAACCTTGGAGAGGACCGCATATGTGGGCAACTTACGTATTTTATACGTAAGTAGTAAAACCTTAAAGTCACATCTTAAACATGCTATTATATCCAGTTGCATGACTGTGAATATTGTTTAGCGATGGTAAAAAGTCATGTTTCCTCTTTACTACTTTATTTGCCATATTTATGTTTATTGTGGGCAGCACGGTGGAAGAGGGGTTAGTGCGTCTGCCTCTCAACACAAAGGCCCTGAGTAGTCCTGGGTTCAATCCCGGGCTCGGGATCTTTCTGTGTGGAGTTTGCATGTTCTCCCCGTGACTGCGTGGGTTCCCTCCGGGTACTCCGGCTTCCTCCCACCGCCAATAAGATGCACCTGGGGATAGGTTGATTGGCAACACTAAACTGGCCCTAGTGTGTGAATGTGAATGTTGTCTATCTGTGTTGGCCCTGTGATGAGCTGGCGACTTGTCCAGGGTGTACACAGCCTTCTGCCCGATTGTAGCTGAGATAGGCACCAGTGACCAAAAAGGGAATACGCGGTAGAAAATGGATGGATGGATGTTTGTTGTTGCTGTATAAAACTGTTTCACTGCTATCATTTCACTCTGTGTTTTGACAGTATTGATGCCTACCGTACACAAAGGCAGAGTGAGATGCCCAGCATTCAGAGTGTCACTCCAGGGCTTCAGAGAAAACTTCCTGAAAAGCCTCAGCCTCAATCATCCACTAACACCAAGGAGAAAATTGCTGTGTGTACCCAAAGAACACGTAACAATGATGACGAGTGTGTGGATGCTATGACATTGGCCATGTCGTTTCTCCAGATGCTAAATGAAGAAGCGGCCAAGCTGCAGATTGTCATTAACCAGACCCTACAAGCTCTGAGCTGCTGTACTGATGAAGAGCATGGACAAGGTTCGCTGGAGGAGGCGGAGGCTGAAAAGCTGCTACTTGTGTCTTGTATGTATACCACAAAATGTTACTTCATCATCATGGTTACTGAAAAGCACTGAAGCTGTCGTCACAGTTGATTAAACCGTTTTCACGTGTTGTCTGTGTGTGTATAAATTATGTTTATTAGGTGAGAAGCGCTCTGCAGTTTTAGATGAAGTGGCCAGGCTGAGGGAGGAGAGATGTTTGGATTCTTCAGGGGAGGAACATGTTATGCAGCAGCCCTGCAGAGGGACTGTCAACATCTCAAACATTCAACTTCCTCTCAAGGTCGAATTTGTCTGTTCGTCACACGGCCACGCAGGTATTTTGTCTTACTTGAACGGGCACTTCACGTTTTATGATGTATTTTGTTTTGACTCCTTCACTTAAATTGATAATAGCTATTAGTGATGGGTTAAATGATACAGAAGCATGGCTGCATTATGAAACACGAAGTGTGATAATGGTTCCCTCGGTATCTCGGAGTGTGCACCACATTTAAAGGGGAACCTCACTTTAAAGAAATAAAAATTGTTCATCATTCACAATCCTTATGTCATACAAGACCACATGTCTTTTTTTATATATCTACATTCTAAATTAGGGCTATTCAACTGTATGATGAAGAGGGCCGCAGTTTTAAGAGCCCAAGGGCTCAGGGGCCGGACATCGAAATTTGGATGTTTTGTCTGAAAGTGTCTTTGAGAGTCTGTTTACTGAATTACAAAATAAACACATTGGCTTCCACACGGCACTGTCAATAAATTAATTATTCTGCCCTCACTACTTTTCAGCATGTGCAGCTAGACAGATCGTTAACAGCATAAAGCAGAAATTGAGGATTGATGTTACTTCTTTTGAAATATTTTCCTTCCTCAGTTTTAGTTCTTTACACTTTTTCCTTCAAATAATTTTTTTAGACAACATGACCACATATACAAAATACATCACTAAGTCAGGAATTTTAATATTTTAATGCACAATGTCCACTTGTGCATTTGACACATTGTTGCTGTTTGTCTAGAACAGGGGTCACCAACGCGGTGCCCACGGGCACCAGGTAGCCCGTAAGGACCAGATGAGTAACCCGCTGTCCTGTTCTAAAAATAGCTCAAATAGCAGTACTTACCAGTGAGCTGCCTCTATTCTTTAAATTTAATTTTTTTTTACTAGCAAGTAGGGATGCACCAAAATGAAAATTTGTGGCCGAAGCCGAATAAAATTTAAAAGCTTGGCCGAAGGCCGAATACCGAATAATGAATGCAGTTTTTCACTATTTTTTTTACATTGCATAAATAGCGTATAATAAATATTTAGACATGTTTTTCAATTGAAGTAATTTTTTATTGAATATTGAAATTTTTTTGATATTCCAGTAGCCATTGTTTTTCAAAAAAAGCCCAACGTTTTTCATTCATAGTAGGCCTTCAAACAAAACATGCATTCCAAAAAAAATAGTGCATTAAAGTGGATAAACCCACAACAAATGAATTATTGTCCTTTTGGCAAAAGTCTGCTTAGCCACAGTAGATATGCTAATGTAAACAGAAGGCTCAAGTAAATCTCGATTAAGTGTGTGCTTATAACCTCATACACTTATACAGGTAGCCTACACAACAGGCTAATAATGTAAACAGAGGCCCCACTAAATCTCAATAAGTGTGTGCTTGTAACCTCATACACTTATACAGGTACACTACATATCCCAGGCCAGAACTGATTTGTCAATAACAGTACTTCACCTTCAGAATAAAAAGAAGGAAACTAACTGTATAAAACCATTTTAATTTAATTTATTTTAATATAAATAACTTTAGCCCGGTCTATTTGCCACATTTCAAACATCCTGGTGAATGCGTCGGATATGGCTGCTGCCGTATGGGACCCTCTGAACTCCTGTGAGTGAAGTACAATCTTTTGTACTTGAAATCTTCGTCTACCCATTGTGCAGTTAAACTCTGCATGCTGGTGGGGCTGACATCCGCGCTCCATATGTCTGTCGTGAAGCTGAAGTGAACATCATTAACTTTAACCAAGAGCTCGTGGACACGGGCTGCAACACTCATACATCTCCGGTAAGTAGACATCAGAGAAATACCGTCTGCTCTGTATCGTGTAACGGGGCTCAATGTGCTCCATGAGTCTCCGAAAGCCAATGTCCTCCACAACACTAAACGGTTGATCATCCAAAGCCATAAACTCCATTACCTTCTTTGTAATTCCGTTTGCTTTGGCACTGTCAGTTGCAAACTTTTTCAGCCGCAGCCGTCTCTCTCTCATACTACGCATGCTTTTCTGGGTGTTTGGCTTTTAAATGATAAATTAAAGCAGTAGTGCTGAAGGTCTTTGTTGAGGCACCTCCCCGAGATAGTTTGGCTGAAGATTCATTGCAAACTGCAATACTTTTGTCACTTTCCGACACTTTAAAATATCTCCACACTGCTGACATTTTTCCAAAGGCGCAGGGTTACAATATCACCGCGTCACTCCACGTTGGTCGATTGCGTCACCGCGTCAAAAATTGCGTCATTGCGTCACACGCCACTATTCGGCCTTACTTTTAACTCATTCCATGGAAGGCCGAATGTGGCTTTTTTTGCCATATTCGGCCGAATATATTCGGTTACTGATTGATCGGTGCATCCCTACTAGCAAGCTGGTCTTGCTTTGCTCGACATTTTTAATTCTAAGAGAGACAAACCTCAAATAGAATTTGAAAATCCAAGAAAATATTTTAAAGACTTGATCTTCACTTGTTTAAATAAATTCATTTATTTTTCTACTTTGCTTCTTATAACTTTCAGAAAGACAATTTTAGAGAAAAAATACTACCTTAAAAATGATTTTAGGATTTTTAAACACATGTACCCTTTTACCTTTTAAATTCCTTCCTCTTCTTTCCTGACAATTTAAAATTGAAAGTCCTCCAGGCAGCCCCAAACTTTTGGTGCCTTGTTGACACAGAAAAGTACAGTGGTGTATGCGCAGCCGCTATGAAGGTTGCAAGCCAGTTTGGTTCAACTTATCTTTGTGAATCAGCCTTTTCTGACATGAACTTCAAGAACAAACACAGAACACGCCTCACTAATATCCATCTGCAAGACTCACTCAGAGTTGCAGTGTCAAGTTACACACCAGAGTACAACACACTAGTTAACAGCATACAATGTCAGGCTTCCCACTAACTGACAAAGAAACAGATAACAGATTTGGTGTCCAGTTCAAAGTGAGACATGATTTATTTAAAAATTTGAGGGTTGACTTTTGTATTTTACATGAGTTATTATTTGTACAAACATGGTGCAAAGTAATTCATGATTTGTTATAAAATGTTAGTGGCTAGCTAGTTGAAATGGGATATTGTGATTTCACAAGACTGTCTTAGAAGTGATCATTTGAAAATGTTCAATTTGAAAAATGTGCACTTAGAGAAAATATTTTAGAAAAGTGTTGCATATTGATATTTCTATGTTTCTATATATATTTATTGTGAGAATTTATTAAGATCAGTGTTTCCACAAAGATAAATATTATTAATAATAACATAGAGTTAAAGGTAAATTCAGCAAATTGGCTATTTCTGCCGATTTATTTAAGTGTGTATCAAATTGGTAGCCCTTTGCATTAATCAGTACCCAAGAAGTAACTCTTCCTTTCAAAAAGGTTGGTGACCCCCGGTCTAGAACAATGTGTTTGTCAGGGTTGAATCAAGTCTTCTTCTACTCACCCCGCTGCTGTTTCATTGTGACACATTCCTTGCTCTTGCCCCCTTTGGGGTGGCAGGAGCACTGCATACACGAGCAATCGTTGTTTGAATGGTTCTATCTTCTACCGCTTGTCCTTTTCGGGGTCGCGGGGTAGCTGGAACCTATCCCAGCTGGTCTTGGGCGGATTGGGGGGTACACCCTGGACAGTCACCACCTTTCGGCACCGGAGCAGCTGGCACTTCCCCACCACTGCTCACTTAATATTTAACATCTACCGGTACTTGAAACTACAAAAAAGGTCAAACTGAAGTGTGCGATCATTTAGATCTCATAGCGTCAAACATTGTAATTTTTTATGTAAGTTTTCTGTTTACTTTAGGCTCATTGACTACGGTTGCGGGTTTAATATCGTTCATAATCATAGATATTTATTTTTGGAAAAAACTGTTCAATTTGCTATTAGTTTTATTTGCAGGTCATATGAAGTGGCTGTTTTAATACCACAGATGGTGCCATTATGAAACTAACACAGATAGGCTCCAGTACACCCCACCCCCAACCTGATGGGGACAAGAGGTAGAAAATGGATGGATGGACAGTTTGTGTGTGTCATTACAGTTAGTGAGAGTGCCACACACTCGGGCATCATTTACTCATCACTACTAGCTGTTGTACAAAGAGAAAATAGAACTAGTAATGTGTCGCAACACTGAGTAAATAACTCACTTTCTTTTTTTTTCAGTTTACTTTTTAAGTTTTAACGTCTATTTAGTCTTAAATTAGAAAACGAAATTAGACGAGGTGTATTGCCTCAAAACCAGTAAAACTTTGCAACCATTTTGAAGAAGAAATTTTGTGTCAATGAACATGTGATAACTAAGCAGTGGCATTATTGACACTTCCTGTCCCTCCGTCCTTTGCAACGTTCCCTTCAGTATGCAAAATAAGCTGGCATTCAAATTAATTGTTTGCTTTTTTTAATTACAGTTTAATATAATTCTTAAACTTCATCTTGTTGCTACTGTTTAGTATGTATACTTTTATCCTCTGACTGGCTTCATAGGTACAAGTTCAAACGTACACTAAAATTTTGCTTACAACGTTGCAAGAATGAAACTTGTACATAGAGGATCATATGTATATACCAAGGTTTCTGCGGGTCATTAAAAAGTATTAAATGGATTTAGCAAAAATAAGCCCCTGAAAGGCATTAAAACAACATTAAATAAGATGTCCAGAAGCATTACAAAAATGTTTACAATTGTTGGCCTGGGCCAATCAACCAATTAATTGAACAATAAATGAAAATGAACTTGATAACTTTGCCGTCAATAAAATGCCATGTCCGGGTGTTTCTTGGCTTTGTCTCTGGCTTTTAAACTGGAGACAAGTTTTCACTCTGTGCATTGCACTCAGCACCTGAGCACGTTTGGCAGCAGAATTAAATGAACAGAGTGAATCCTTTTGTGAGTGATCCACAATCTTTGGTCCGGTATGAGCAGGCGGTTCTGCTAGTTAACACACACGCAGAATATACGGACATCGCCTCACTAGTCGCGTCTGGCTCATGAGAAGCCCAGCTAATTAGGTAACAAAAGTTGGGCAGAAAAAATGTGATTATAAAGCGACATGTACCTAGGTGAATATTTAGTTTGCAAACTGAATGAGCAATATGAGCACGTCAGTACGGACGAACTAGCAAGTATACCAGAGGCGTTGGCAACAAAAAGAAAAAACAAATTACTCGACCCAGTTTTTCCCAATTGGAAAAAAACGGCACTTCAAGCTGTTTAATAATTATTGAAGTATTTTTGCTAACATAGATTAAGATCCCATTTAATTTGTTAGTTTCTGCATATTGTTTACCTACTGCATTTAGGACAATTAATTTCTGTCCTTAGAATTACAACTGTAAAAAAATACTACAGTAGTGAAAAATGTTTATTGCTTTTGAAAGGTTTGCTTGCATTGTTATTAAATATTATACTTTTTACGGTAATTTGGCCATAGTTATTGTATACATCAACCATAGCCTTTTAAAATCTCATTGCCAAATACTTAGAATTACTTGGCAACTATTCAAGGGTATCACTGTCAATTGCTTAAAATTGTGTCTATACAGACAATTGTATGCTTTTGACTACGGGTATATATGAAAATGATCTGCAGTAGGACGTAAGCATTGCATTTGTTTCAAAGTTCTTAAAAAAATAGTTTTTTCTGATACCTGCAAAAACTCTTGTTTACTAAAATACATGGCATGTATAAATGAACAGCTATGGGATAGCAAATTTATTTGTGTCAATTGAATCAATCATTTCAGGTCGTCCAAGTCACTATTTCTTCATTCTGATCCGCTACGGCGCTTATAACATCGTCGCCACGCCACTGGCAACAGCAGCAACTGCTCAGAATGGAGACACCATTTCTTTCCCCACTTCCGTCACACTGTGAGCTGTTCAACACACATTCCATGCATAAGTGCTGAAAAAGTATGCTTTTGGAAATAAATACATTGCCTTTTCTGTGTCCTAACATTTCAGGAAGGATATTCGCTCAACTTTCGAAATTGATGTAGAAGTGTACAGCTTGGTGAGAACACACAAATGACTCTGATAACTGTAGTAAGAATCATAGTAAAATGACATGCATATACAGAGTTTCAGACAGTTTGTAGGCCTCAAGGGTTTTTTGTACACTTTAAGCAATGCTGATGCTTTTGTAAAAAGTGCGCAGCTTTCCAAAAACATTTCCAAAGCATACTGTTTTTAAATAAGATGTGTAATGTAATCTTCCCTATTGTTAATGTGCTTGTTTTTGTGCTGTCCAGTCCCACACCTCCGGAATTAACAGTGGCATCGACCGCATCTCCACCAAGTCAAGGGTATGTTACATTTATCATTCTTGTGCCAATGTAATATTTATTGCCAAAACCATGGTCTCAGTTATGTTCCATTTGCAGGTAACTCCCAGGAAGCTGCTGAATACCATAACAGTGAGTATCTTGCATGAATTGTGATGTGCTGCTCGACTTTTCTAAAGCAGTCTACTTTTTTTTTTTTTTTTATATCAGAGAGCCGGCAACAGTCTGACAGGTAAGTTTACGTTTTTTTTTCTACATTCACAGCACATTTTTAGAGCTTGTTTGTCGTTGAAGGGGTTTGTGTAACATTAGTACTATGAGGGATACAGTCGTGAGTTTTTCTTCTCTGCCATCAGCTGCTGCTATTCCGGCCCTGAACACTCGTCGCTCCAGTAACTTTACTTTGGTGGGCTCCCACAAGATCACTTTATCCTCTCTGGGACACAGCAAGTTCTCTTTGGATAAGGTAATCTTACTTATCTCATTTTATGAAATACAACTTTCTTTACCAATTATTATTTATTGATTTATTTTTACTCTGATTACTTATGGAGTATATTGTGAATAAATTGAGAACAGGAAGTGAACAAAAGTTTTAGCAACTGTTATGTAAAAGAAAAGGGGTAGGATTAAATAAGCTCTGCTTTTTCCTACTCCTTTTCGAACATGTTGAAAAGAGAAACTGGAAATTGGGATGCATCAAGCTGTATGCTTGCATGTTTGAAATAAACTCCAACTCAAGGTAATAGTTTCAAAATGGCCCAAAAGTCAATAACCAATTTATAAACGGTGGAGGATATTACCATTTTGTAGTTTATAATTTGTAAGGAAGGTTTATTTAAACAAATATAGAATAGCAACAGAAACATGAACTGCGTTGGTGTGGTTGCAGCTGACAGTAGCCTGTTAATGAACCAGTAGAGTAGACAAAACAAGTTATGTATTTTATTCGATCCATTAAACCATATCGAATTGTATTTACAACCCGCAATGTGTAAAAACTGCCTAAAAATCACAAAATGCCATAAATTCTGTTGGCCATTTTGAATATTCCGCTCTAAATACCTTTTGGGATTGTCTGTAGATTCTCCATCACGATAAGAACATGTCTGCACTCGGACCAGATCATCAGATCAGTCACTTTGGAAATACGCAAAAATTGGAAAGAGGTGCTGTTTATTATCCACGATCCTTATGTGGCGGCGTGGCGCAGTGGGAGAGTGGCCGTGCGCAACCCGAGGGGACCTGGTTCAAATCCCACCTAGTACCAAACTTGTCACGTCCGTTGTGTCCTGAGCAAGACACTTCACCCTTGCTCCTGATGGGTGCTGGTTGGCGCCTTGCATGGCAGCTCCCTCCATCAGTGTGTGAATGTGTGTGTGAATGGGTAAATGTGGAAGTAGTGTCAAAGCGCTTTGAGTACCTTGAAGGTAGAAAAGCGCTATACAAGTACAACCCTATGTAAGGCAAGAACACACATGCTTGGCTTTTTTTATGCATAAATAAATAAACAGTTGAGTCAACAAATCGAGGGTCTTGTACTGCGCTATTATACTCTCTCTAAAAACATTCAGAAACTGCCAACAATACTCCATTTACATGTCGTGATCTGAAAATTAACCAAATATGAGCGATATTGGTATTATATGTGCCAACACATACGGTCCATTTTAGTGACGCATTTATAGCAATGAGCTAATCCTAGCTTATGCTGCTATTGTTGACACACTAAGCTTGAAGCTGCATCTGTTTCGTCTCAAACTTGCTGAAAAGTAAATTCGAGATCATAATTCATGCATCTCTCACTTGGTAGTAGACAAATGTGGCCATGGACCAAAAGGCTGGTGATGGTATAAAATGCGGTAGTTCCTGCAACTTTTTTTTAACCGTTTGTGAGACTTGTGATTGAATCTTCATCTAAATACAATTTAGTGAGCATCCAATCGGTCGGCGTCCCAGCGAGAGTGGAAATATTGTATCGTAAAATCTTGGATCAAACCCCCGTGGCTTCAGCCTCAACTCTGACGATGTCATGGATCTTCTGCATGATATGAAAACATACAATCACAAAGCAGTGACTCAAAAAAAAGATTTGAAAATAAGATCCTGCTTCAAATTTATTGGTATTTTTGAGGACATGAGCTTTCCCAGAAGGCTTTCTACTCAGTCATGTTTTTATTTATAGTTTGTCTGTTAAACTAACGCTACCATAAAGAATGTCAGGAGTTTACTTGGGAAACAAAAGATTAATTATGAAATGTTTGTAAATAGTAAATGAGTGATAAAAGATAACATTTAATAAATGTGAGTAATTGACGTGGTTTGACTGCATGCTGAAGTCTGCACTTTATTTTGGATGTCTGCACTTTATTTTGGCACAAGGTGTGGGTCACTGGTGATGTAACCTGTCATTTCCTGTCCCCTCCCCTTCCTGTCTTTTCTGCTTCTTGCCTTCAGATGAAACTTGAAGGCAAAATCAGGAAGCTCCTGGGAGATGAATTTCAGGAAAAGGTCCCACGCTGCAACGTTAAAAATGTCCCTTTGTCACCAGTTTTGTTTTGGATCTTCTTCCCCTTTTTACAATTTTTAAACAAAACATTTTCTACACAATAAATGTGCCAGTAATTAGATATATTACATTACATTCCAGGGAGATGCCAAATCATTTGACACTTAAATATAATAACAACACACTTTCATATATAACAAGGGTCGGCAACCTTTACCACTCAAAGAGCTATTTTGACCCGTTCCACAAAATAAAGAAGACAATGAGAGCCGCAACCGTTCTCGCAAATATCTGCTGATGGTCACCCAGTAAACAATAATAAGGGCGTGCTGTGAAGCCATTGCCTTTGACGCCTTCTACAACATGTACAAACAGCTTGCCAGCCCAGCGACATGTTGTAAGTGGCTTCCGCTGATACACGTACATGACTGCAAGGGCATACTTACTCAACAGCAACACAGGTTACACTGAAGGTTGTGATATAAACAACTTTAACACTCTTACTAATATGCGCCACACTGTGAACCCACACCAAAGAAGGAGGACAAACACATTTCGGGAGAACATCATCTCTGTAAAACATTATGAACGCAACATAACAATTACCCATAATCCCATGCATCCATGACTATTCCAGGCTATATTATACACCCCACTAGCACCAAACCCTCCCCACGCACCCTCCGTGTGTCGGTTGAGGTGGACGGGGGTGTATAATATAGCCTGGAGAGTCATGGATGCATGGGATTCTGGGTAATTGTTATGTTGCGTTTATAATGTTACTGTGAGGATGTTCTCCTGAAATGTGTTTGTCATTCTTGTTTGGTGTGGGTTCACAGTGTGGCGCATATTTAATTAGTAAGAGTGTTAAAGTTGTTTATATCACAACCTTCAGTGTAACCTGTGTGGCTGTTGAGTAAGTATGCCTTGCAATCTCGTACGTGTGACGATAAGAGCTGCAAAAGGCATGCGTCTGGCCGGCAGGCACGCAGATAGCATGGTGTAAAGGCGGGCGCGATGACATGTTGTAGAGGATGTTAAAAGTAAAGCCATTACGCATTACGGCACGCCCTCAATATTGTAGTCCGAGTGAAAGTCGGAGATTGCTAACCCCGGTTGATATCCGGGAGAGGCACCAAAATCCGGAACCCCCCGATTGCTTCGGGGGGTAGGCGATTATGCAGCTGAGCCACATCAGAGAGGCCAACGAGCCGCATGCGGCTCCGGAGCCGCGGGTTGCCGACCCCTGATATATAACATGGAAATATTTGATTTCAAAGCCGTTTAATTAAATCAATAACATATTGGTGGAATATATCGGTAAATAATAGAATAATACCATTGATAGAATAGATCAATAACATTGATGCAATAGATCAATAACTAAGCGGAATAAGAATATTGATGGAATAGATTACTAACTAACAGATCAATAAAATTGATGGAATAGATCAGAGATTCTCAAACTGGTACGTGTAAGATTAGTGGTAGGCAGACTCCCAACTAGTAGTACGCCCCCCAAAAAAATCACTTGATGAAAGTACAATGTTTTATTTTCCTATATTAAAACACAGTGATTCTGTTCAAACTGTGTGTAACGTTACAGAGGCCAACATATTAAATATACTTGCTTTGTTTTTTTATCAATACTTAAGCCTGTTACGCTATTGTATTTTAATGTCTGTCATTATGGTGGTACTTAGAGCTTCAAGTTTTTTCTGACCTGGTACTAAAAAAAGATAACATACTAATATTAATGGAATAGATCAATAACATTGATGCAATAGATCAACAACTAATGGCAATAACATACTGGTGGAAAAGATCAATAACTAATAATATTAATGGAATAGATTAATAACTCATACATAAACATTGATGGAATAGATCAATAAGAGCAATACCTTATTAATGGAATAAATCAATAACATATTGACGTGAAATGTTCTTGAGGTGTAGTTTTTAAATGTTGGGACTGTCATGTTGTGCAGGTGCCTTTCCTGTCTCCTCTGGAGGGAAACATCTACCTGCAGCTGCACAGCGAGAGTCACTCCTGTGTGCAACACCATGGCTTCCTGGTCAGTCAACACATGACTCATTCATAACCATTTTACATGTCAAACTTATGAGCTTATTGTTTCCCCGGTCAAAGCAAAGTGTGCTCAGACCAGGGGTCCTCAATAAAATGTGTCCAAGGGCCAGAATTTGTCTCAGCAAACAGTGTGAGGGCTGGTGAATTGTTTCAGACAAAAGGGTTAGCACAAGAGATGTCCGATAATATCGGACTGCCGATATTATCGTCCGATAAATGCTTTGAAATGATCTGTATCGGTTACAAAAATTAAAATTCATGACTTTTTAAAACGCCGCTGTATGGATGGGTACATGGACGTAGGGAGAAGTACAGAGCAGTTGCGTCTCCCAGTCATACTTGCCAACCCTCCCGGTTTTCCTGGGAGACTCCTGAATTTCAGTGCCCCTCCCAAAAACCTCCCGGGGCAACCATTCTCCCGAATTTATGCCGATTTCCACCCAGACAACAATATTGGCCGACATGCAAAGGCCCTGCCTTTGCATGTCGGCCCAATCACATAATACCAACGGCTTTTCACACACACACTTACTTTCATACACACACATACTTGGTCAACACTGAGGGTGGCCGTATAAACAACTTTAACAGTGTTACAAATATGCGCCACACTGTGAACCCACACCAAACAAGAATGACAAACACATTTCGGGAGAACATCCGCACCGTAACACATCATCAATCAATGTTTATTAATACAGCCCCAAATCACAAGTATCTCAAAGGGCTGCACAAGCCACAACGACATCCGCGGATCAGCGCCCACATAACGGCAAGGAAAAACTCACAACCCAGTGGGACGTTGATGAGAATGACTATGAGAAACCTTGGAGAGGACCGCAAATGTGGGTAACCCCCCGGAAGCAATGGATGTCATAAACACAACAGAACAAATACCCAGAACCCCTTGCAGTACTAACTTTTCCAGGATGCTATAATATACACCCCTGCTACCAAATTCCAAGCTGCTGTTTTGAGACATGTTAAAAAAAACAATGCACTTTGTGACTTCAATAATAAATATGGCAATGTCATGTTGGCATTTTTTTCCATAACTTCAGTTGATTTTATTTGGAAAACCTTGTTACATTGTTTAATGCATCCAGCGGGGCATCACAACAAAATTAGGCACAGTAATATGTTAATTCTATGACTGTATATATCAGTATCAGTCGATATAGGAATCAGTAATTAAGATTTGGACAATATCGGATATCGGCAAAAAAAACAAAAACATTATCGGACATCTCTACTTAGCACAGAAGCCCAATAAAAGGTTTGGATCGGGAAGGCTATTCTTAACAATCACGCCCCTACACACTTCCACTGTCGTTGTAAACGTGGGTGTTTGGAGTCTCGTAGTATAACTCCAGAGTCACCAATGGGAATGCTCTCCAGCACTCCCTTAATAGACTTCAAGAAAGCTTGGTACTCTGAACTGCCAAACAACCACGACTAAGGCTGTGTAAAAATTAAATATTTGATTGATATCTTTAAGATTTTGCAATATTGATTGACAAGGCAATATATCGATTACCCTCTACTTTCTCCCACTGCCTGATAGCCGCAACAATGACTCCAGCAGTGTCACAATGACTATGCCACAGTTAGCTGCCATCAAACCTAAGAAAGAAAGTGAAGGACTTACTAACATTTTATCACCCAATTCTCCACAGACCATGACAATGCACAGTAATAGAATACATGAAGATATAGGGTATTAGAATAAAGGGAGATATCTAGTAATACAGTGCAACCTCGCTTTATGAACCTAATTTGTCCTTGAACATGGTTCAAGTGAATTTTCTTCATAAGAAACAATGTAAATATGAACAATGGGTTCTAACCTCGATAACATTCCCTATTTTAGTTAATGTTTTTTAAACTTTGAACTAGGGCTGGGCAATATGGCTTTTTTTTTAAATATCTCAATATTTTGGGCCATGTCACGATACATATCTCGATATTTTGCCTTAGCCTGGAATGAACACTTTATGCATATAATCACAGCAGTATGATGATTCTGTGTCTACATTAAAACATTCTTGTTCATACTGCATTAATATATGCTACTTTTAAACTTTCATGCAGAGGGAAATCACAACTAAATCAATTGACCAAAACTGTATTTATTAAACAGTTAATAAGCAGTGGCACAAAAATTTGTGTCATTTGAAAACAGAAAGTGCAAGATTGTCTGAGATATTTTCAAACAAGCTATTAGTGCACTTAATGCATGATGTCACTAAGATGACATATCAAAAAAACACTAAATTAAAGTGTACTTTTGGTACAGAACGCCACTAGTTTAAAACAAATAAAGTGCACTTTTGTGCATGATGTCACACAATACATTGCAATATTTTTAAAATTAAAATGAGCTGCATAATAGGAAATTAAATCGCTATGTGCTAGGTTACTGCTGCGGACGTTTTTTCCTTATGTTCACTATTTTTTTCATACGGTGTTGATCTGGAAATGGTTGCCGCGGCATTTTGTTGGTGTGGCACCGAATGGGGATGTTGACATGCAGAGTAAGCACTCTTCATTCTCTAGCAGGTGACTTGTCAAATAATGCTACATATTAGCAGTAATGCTACATTTGTAGCAACACATTTGCCCCACACTTGACAAATTACAGTTGTCTGTTTGACATATTCCCACTTGAAGCCAAACCACCGCCAGACGATGGACCCCCTGCTGTTTTTCCTGGGAATTAATTCTGCCTTAATTTTTTACCAGATTCGCACCTTCTTTCTCTCGTATTACCACTCGCAACACACCTAACGCTACCCATGCTGCTACCTCTCTGCTCTGCTAGGGCGTATACTTATGTGACGTGTGTAAGAAGGTGCGCTTGCTGTCTGTAAGAAGGAAAGACAAAAAAGAGTGGAAAGAGCCTGTATTGTAATGCCAGCAGCTAAAAGCAACTGCGTGAGAACGTATATTCGAATATCACGATATGGTCATTTTCTATATAGCACAGAGACAATCCCGCGATAGATCGTCCAGCCCTACTTTGAACACAATATAAAGTGTTATACAGTATCAACTTTCTGTTAACAAGCCAAAAGAGTGTGTGTGTGTGTGTGTGTGTGTGTGTGTGTGTGTGTGTGCACCAAATTTTTATAATTTTGCATAATTCACACAACGACCATTTATAACAATAAAAAAGTTAAAATTAAATATGACATGGTCCTCTGAATCATTTAAAAAGGTTTCCTAAAGGTGACTGTGTAAACAGAGCGATGTCCCCATTAAGTAAGCATTGCCAGAACACACACACACACATTACTTCATCAATCCAGAGATATAAAGATGTGTATGCGCTTACTGGGCAGTGGCCATTTTACCTCATATTTGTATGCCTCCACAACCTGTAGAAAGGGTGGTCCCCACAAGTCACGAACAAAAACTTGGTTGCCATTCCAAATGATAACCTGTGTGTGCGTGCGTGGACCAAATTTTAATAATTTAGCATAATTCACACAAATTTTTACGTCACTCCGGAGGACCATTAAAAAAATAAATAAGTTGAAATTAAATATGACATGGTCCTCGGAATCATTTAAAAAGGTTTCCTAAAGGTGACTGTGTAAACAGAGCGATGCCCCCATTAAGTAAGCATTGCCAGAACACACACACATATTACTTCTTCAATCCAGAGATTTAAAGATGTGTATGAGTTTACTGGGCAGTGGCCATTTTACCTCATATTTGTATGCCTCCACAACCTGTAGAAAGGGTGGTCCCCACAAGTCACGAACAAAAACTTGGTTGCAATTCCAAATGATAACGTGTGTGTGTGTGTGTGTGTGTGTGTGTGTGTGTGTGTGTGTGTGTGTGTGTGTGTGTGTGTGTGTGTGTGTGTGTGTGTGTGTGTGTGTGTGTGTGTGTGTGTGTGTGTGTGTGTGTGTGTGTGTGTGTGTGTGTGTGTGTGTGTGTGTGTGTGTGTGAATATAATTTGCTTCACTAGTGATAACATTATTGAAATAACACTAACATGATAACATTAATTACATAATGATAGCATTAACAACATAATGAATAACTGAATTAACTACATAATGGTAACTTAACACAATCATAACATTAACATAACTATTATATAAGGGTAACATTAACTACATAATGAAAACTTAATAACATAATCATAACATTAAAAACATAATTGGCAGAGGAGAAAAGCAAACTGAAACATGTTTTTGTCCACAGACCATGTTTGAGTTGATCAGCGGATTAGGAGTTTGGCATCGTCGATATTTCACGCTGGATGGATGCAGCCTGCGTTATTGGAACCATCCTAACGACAAGGACAGCAAGGTTGGAATCATTTCATTCATCGGCCACGGAGTCGTCGTCCTTTGTCTTATAAGCCCTTCGTCTTCCAACAGGAAGCAGAAGGTGTCCTCTCTCTCTCCAGCTCTCCCAATCAGTGTGTGCGGCCCGTCAAGAAGGGCTCATGCGCTCGACCTTTCACCTTTGAGCTGGTGAGGGCTGCTCCTCAGGACGACAGTCAAGAATCCTTGACCAAGTGAGTTTTATTAACACATTCTTATTAAATGTGTGCTTCTTTCTTCCATTAATGTGAACCCATCGCTTGATTTATTATATATGATGGATATAAAGATGCTAGATATTACAAAGAAAATGTCACAGGATTGTAAAATTCTCCATACCAACTCAGAACTTTGGAATGAAACATGAACAAATGCTTTGGCAGTGTTTTACTTCAATTTGTTTTCACGAATAAGACCCTCATTTTGTTAGATGTGGCGGCTTTAATTTTGCCACGGCGCCATGCCACAATCAGTTACAGGTAGTGGAAACCTTGGTCTGGCAAGCAATAGTGCCTAGGAGGAGCCTGAGCTTAAAAAAACAAGTGAACTGTGGTCGATTTTTCCAGGCTTCAAACATGACAGTGAATGAGTTTTTGTCTTAATAATTCATTATTTGTGGTTGCGAAACGACTTTTTACGAGGCAGCGACACTTATTGTACCTGTTCAAAAATGATCCAATATTAGGGATGTAACGATATCAGAGTCTCACGGTACGATAAACTCCCTACACCAGTATGTTCAAGCACTTTCAAGGCGAGTTTACTGACGGATATAAGTAAGAACCTTACACTACTTAATATTAGAAATGGCAACAGCAGAGGATGACTGTCCCATAATGTCGACACGGACTACAAAGGCGGTCGCGCGCGATTTTTCTGGATTTATGCAGATCCCAAATACAGATCAGCAGGTACCAGAAGGTAAGAACTTTACACTACTTCATATTAGCAATGGCAACAGCGGAGGATGAATTCCCCACAATGCCGACACGGACTACAAAGGCCATCGCGCGCAATTTTTCTGGATTTATGCAGATCCCAAATACAGATCAGCAGGTACAAGAAGGTAAGAACTTTACACTACTTAATGTTAGAAATGGCAACAGCGGAGGATGAATGTCCCATAATGTCGACACGGACTACAAAGGCGGAAGCGCGCCATTTTTCTGGATTTATGCAGATCCCAAATACAGATCAGCAGGTACCAGAAGGTAAGAAAATTTGCTTTTACATAATATTGCGAAACAAAACGCCGGATGATGTCTTACCTTATACATACCATAATAATACTTGTTGAAATACAGTACAATCCATCAAGCGGTGAGGCCTTATAGCTTACCAAAGTCATACTAAAAAAAATTGATAGATTTTTTTTTTGCGCCATGTGTAATGTTCTATATTTTCAATGGAACATATAACACTTTGGTGTTTTTACTCGAGTCATATTGCCATCATATTGCAGTCGACACATGTCTCTTATGTATGACTGCCATCTACTGGTCATACTTATCATTCTGCTTCAAAACCAGAATTATTCCGTACGTTAGGCACACTGTCGAGTTTTGAGGGGGAAAAGTATTTGAAGTGCTCCTTATGGTCCAAAGAATGCGGTAGTTTTGTTTGAGGGTTGTTGGCAAGTAGTTTTGTGTATTATTGGAGTATAATGTGTGTCACAAGTAAAGTTGTGTTTGTTTAGGTGTTGGTTTTCTGCGGACACCAAGCAGGAGAAACTGGATTGGGTGGAGAAGTTGACGCAAGCTCTCCTGGACTTCAACACCTGGAATTCCACATCAGCACAAACGCAGCAAAGCAGCAACTCCTGTGTCAACCTGAGGGAGAGCATCCTCTAAAGGTTTATTCTCTTTTTTTGCACACGTTTTCTTTATTTTAAATGAAGGCCAATCCTTGTTTTAGTTCTGCTTCCATTTGATTTTTTTTTAATTTTCATTATCTTTTGGGGCTCAAACATTTGTGTTCAATACCTCTTGTTGTCATTGAAGCCTACTCAAGTATCACTACAAAACAGCAGAAGATAAATATTTGACCACACAGAATCTTACTGTGAAGCAGATGTGCAAAACCAGTGCACCACTGCGCTGCCTTTCTGTCAAATACTTAATGCTGCTCATTTTGTAGTTTTGTGTATTTGTATAAACTGGAAGGAAATATCTATGAAGTTATCAAACATTACAGTTGGTTATATTTGCAGGTATGGGATCTTTTTTTCTCTTTCAGATTTTGTATGTTAATATGATCATATATATATATATATATATAAATATGTGTGTTTGTATTTAAGCACTGGTGAGATTTGATGCTGATCAAGTTTTGTTAATGGTTACTCGCTTTTGTTATAAAAATGTCAGCTCGTTCTATGTACGGAATTGAAATACTAATAAAATGAATTCATGGGAAATGAGTTTGTACTAAAATCACACACACTGTCACTTCATTCTTTAACTGGTACTAAAGGTTTTAGAATCTCTCAGCTTGACAAGACCCGACAAAATCTTTCCACAAAAAGTATGTAAATGTACCAACAAAACAATGCAGGTAGGAATAATGGTGCTCATTGCTGACTCACATTGACTTAGCTGGAAAGGCAAAGTCCACAATCTCTGGTCAGAGGTTAGCAATAGAGATGTTTGATAATATCGGCCGATAAATGCTTTAAAATGTAATATCGGAAATTATCAGTTTCAAAAAGTAAAATGAATAACTTTTTAGAACGCATATCCGGGCATACTTGCCAACCCTCCCGATTTTCCCGAGAGACTCCTGAATTTCAGTTTCCCTCCAAAAAATCTCCCAGATTTGGCCTCTGAAAACACTTGTGAGTGACTGCAAGGCATACTTGGTCAACAGCCATACAAGTTACACTGAAGGTGGCCGCATAAACAACTTTAACACTGTTACAAATATGTGCCACACTGTGAACCCACACCAAACAAGAATGACAAACACATTTCGGGAGAACATCTGCACCGTAACACAACAAATACTCAGAACCCCTTGCAGCCCTAACTCTTCCGGGCTACAATATACACCCCCGCTACCACCAAACCCCGCCCCCCACACGTTAACCCCCCCCCCCCCCCTTTGTGCGTCGGTTGAGGTGGGGTATATTGTAGCCCGGAAGAGTTAGTGCTACAAGGGATTCTGGTTATTTGTTCTATTTTGTTCATGTTGTGTTACGGTGCGGATGTTCTCCCGAAATGTGTTTGTCATCCTTATTTGGTGTGGGTTCACAGTGTGACGCATATTTCTAACAGTGTTAAAGTTGTTTATGCAGCCACCCTCAGTGTGACCTGTATGGCTGTTGACAGAGTATGAGTTTCATTCATTTGTGTGTATGTGTGAAAAGCCGTGGATATTATGTGACTGCGCCGGCAGTACTATCACGGCACGTCCTCAATACCGTTGGCCGGGTGAATATCAGGACAAGTTTGGGAGAATGGACGTGCATTGAAATTTGTGAGTCTCCCGGGAAAAATTGGGAAGATCGGCAAGTACTTGCCAGGGCGGGAAAGCCATTCAAAGAAGGTGAATTCATCAAAAAGTGAATGTTAGTTTTTTTTGGGAGAAATCTTTTCTTGCGTCCCAGCCTCACCCAGTTTCTGCATCCAGTGGCCCCCAGGTAAATTGAGTTAGAGACCCCTGCTCTGAACTGAAGCTGTGCCTTCATTGTTTTTGTAGCAGTTGTTTTGGGGCATGTTTTGTGGTGGAATGGTCCGAAACTTAACTGCAAACAAAGTGGTTTGAGTACAAAAGTTGTATTTACCCAATATCAAAAAGTGCAGGTTGGATTTACTTGTATATGCAGCATCGTCCTCCAGAGGATCCAGAATCAAACGAAAAACATATGACTCCCTCATGTGTCAAGGTATTTTTGTTTTGCCACTGCTGGCACCAACACAATCGTGGATATCCTTGTCATAACAAGCATTCATCAAATTTCTTAGACTGGTTGGTGCGACCCCAAATTCAACTTTCCCTCACATTTTGCTTCCCAGTGATTCAGA
The DNA here is from genome assembly GCF_033978795.1 of Nerophis ophidion. Classification (NCBI taxonomy): domain Eukaryota; kingdom Metazoa; phylum Chordata; class Actinopteri; order Syngnathiformes; family Syngnathidae; genus Nerophis; species Nerophis ophidion. The sequence continues at coordinate 18,023,083 of NC_084624.1, read as the reverse complement.
AATAGGCTTTTAGATAGACTTTCTTTTTCTTACTTAAACGGACAATAAATATGGTGTGAAGGTCCGAAATTCCACTACCGTTTAAAAAAAAAATAATGCACTTTGTGAAAGTCAAAGTATAGTCTTTCCCATAGTTGTAGTGGGTATCAGGATTATCTCAAGGAGAGCATGTCCCAAATTCCAAGCTGCGGTTTTGAGGCATGTTAAAAAACAATAATGCACTTTGTGACTTCAATAATAAATATGGCTGTTACGGCTAATCTTGTGTTCCAAAAAAGTTACGAAAAAATAAAAAATAGGAGAGTAGTCCTGAGGAAGAGCTTTAAGACTCACCAAATTCCTTAATAAGCACTCGCGGAGTATTTTCTACATTCAAAATGATTAGAATTTATTTTCACAAACAAAATAATATTCTCCGTGGTTGACTTCAAAATAACTTATTTAGCGGTAAATAAGACGGACAAAGGAGCACCCAGCTGTGCTGTCTTCTTAATCACAGGAGGAGCGTGAGGAGCTGAAAACAATCAGGCAATCATAATTAATCTAAAACAGTGGTGTCAAACTCAAATACAGAGTGGGCCAAAATTTAAAACTGAACAAAGTCGCAGGCCAAGGTTGAACAAATTAATCTTTTAATAGGGACCCAAACAAGTTTTGCATTGAATATTGAACAAGCAAGGCTTATATAACTTTATAGTGACCAGCAAAATAGTTACAAATTATATTAATAAAAAATTCTCAATGGCATATCAAATAAAATGTAAATAAAAATTGGGGTGGGGGGTCCGAGTTTGGTGGTAGTCCTGGAAGAGTTAGTGCTGCAAGGGTTTCAGGGTATTTCTTCTGTTGTGTTCATGTTCTGTTACGGTGCGGATGTTCTCCCAAAATGTGTTTGTCATTCTTGTTTGGTGTGGGTTCACAGTGTGGTGCATATTTGTAACAGTGTTAAAGTTGTTTATACGGCCATCCTCAGTGTGACCTGTATGGCTGTTGACCAAGTATGCCTAGCATTCACTTGTGTGTGTTAAAGCCGCATGTATTATGTGACTGTGATGGGACGTTGTTTGTATGACGGAAAAGCGGACGTGACGGTAGGCTGTTGAGGACGCTAAAGGTAGTGCCTTCAAGACACACCCCCAATATTGTTGTCTGGGTGAACTTTAACTCCTCCCACTGGATCTTTCCTAGTTACCGATCAACCTGACTAGGATTTAAACCCAGTCCTCTTTGATTGGGAGATACCTGTTTTGACCACTCAGCCATCTTTGGTCTTCTTAAAGGGAAATTTCAGGCCCCCAATGAAATTTTTAAATGAGAACCTGTCTCAGTAAACTATTATATAAAAGCTTTCCTAGTTACCCATTGATCTGACTGGGATTTGAACCCAGTCCCTTTTGATTGGGAGCGAGCTGTTTAACCATTTTCGGGAGCGGCACTGAACTTCGGGAGTCTCCCGGGAAAATCGTGAGGGTCAGCAAGTACGAGTATTGGCGGTGATCTTTATTTGAAATGAAATTACGCGGCGGGCCAGAGTTTGACACCCGTCATCTAAAACATCCAAAAATTAATCAACATCATCCTTGGCATTATTGGATTTCATTGTCGAAACAATGAATAAATAATATAAATAGGCTGTGTCACGCCGAATTTCTTCCCCCCCCTACAAAAACCTTCCCCCAGGAAGAAATTTGGCGTGACAGCCCCTCTAATGCCTGAAGGGCCCCCATGAGGGTGGAAGGACCTTAAAGCAGCCCACACAGCTGCCTGTTTTAAAAGCATTATAATTGGCTGATTGTCATTGGTGGAAAAATAACGGGGAGGAAAAAATATTAGCATTCCAGCATGCTAACCTTTCAAGCTATTTTTGCTTCGCTAATTTTGCAGCTGTAACCCTTAAAGGCCTACTGAAATGAGATTTTCTTATTTAAACGGGGATAGCAGGTCCATTCTATGTGTCATACTTGATCATTTCGCGGTATTGCCATATTTTTGCTGAAAGGATTTAGTAGAGAACATCGATGATAAAGTTCGCAACTTTTGGTCGCCAATAAAAAAGCCTTGCCTGTACCGGAAGTCGCAGACGATGACGTCACAAGTGTGAGGGCTCCTCACATATTCACTTTGATTTTAATGGGAGCCTCCAACAAAAAGTGCTATTCAGACCGAGAAAACCACAATTTCCCCATTAATTTGAGCGAGGATGAAAGATTTGTGTTTGAGGATATCGATAGAAACGGACTAGAAAAAAAAAAACGAGATTGCTTTGGGACGGATTCCGATGTTTTTAGACACATTTACTAGGATAATTCTGGGAAATCCCTTATCTTTCTATTGTGTTGCTAGTGTTTTAGTGAGATTAAACAGTACCTGATAGTCGGAAGGGTGTCTCCACAGGTGTCTTGACGGGCAGTGTCTCAGGGAAGTCGACGGCAGCTTCCTGGACGACACAAGCTCAGCTTTTTTCCGGTAAGAAGCGACTTTTTAACCATAATTTTCTCACTGAAACCTGCTGGTTGACATTTCGTCGTGTTTCATGTTCGCTTGACTGCTCTCTGATCCATAGTAAAGTTTCACCTCTTGGAATTTTAAACAAGGAATCACCGTGTGTTTGTGTGGCTAAAGGCTAAAACAGGGGTCACCAACCTTTTTAAAACCAAGAGCTACTTCTTGGGTACTGATTAATGCGAAGGGCTACCAGTTTGATACACACTTAAATAAATTGCCAGAAATAGCCAATTTGCTTAATTTACCTTTTAATAAATATATATAAATATATATATGTCTTGATTGGATTATCCAGAGAATAGTGCTCGATACCGTGGTAGAGCGCAATATGTAGGTGTGGGAAAAAAAATCACAAGACTACTTCATCTCTACAGATCTGTTTCATGAGGGGTTCCCTCAATCATCAGGAGATTTTAATGGAAGCATTCACATACAATGGTTTATATAGAGCACAGAGTGGGTGGGTACAGGCAGGCGTAGGGTGTGGTGATTGGCTCATGTGTTACCTAGGAGGTGTTTCCTTCTGTGGCGGCATGTTGAAATGATTTCACTGCGCTTGTTGAGGGATGATAAATCTGGATGATATATAATAAACAGTTTCTCTTTTAAGCATAGGTTGCATCTTTTATTACCACTGTTGTAAGGTGTGCTGGATGCAAGAATTTGCCATGTTATTGAATATTCAACATTATTGTCTTTGAGGTTCCAAATGTGTTTGCTGAGTTCTGTAGAATTCTGCAAAGTCTGGTTTCTAAAGGAGGCGTTGTGATTATTCCATCTTGTTTTGAACGCTCCTTCGGTTAATCCTACGTACGTGTCGGATGTGTTAATGTCCTTGCGTGTTACCTTTGCTTGGTAAACGACTGATGTCTGTAAGCACCTTCCGTTGAGAGGGCAATCAGGTTTCTTGCGACAGTTACATTCATTATTGGTTTCAGAGTCGTTTAGTCTGGGGGTAGGCAGTCCTTTTGCAATTGCTTTGTTGTGGTTTGAAATGATTTGTTGCATGTTGTTCATACAGCTGTAGCTCAATTTAATGTTGTTCTTGTTGAATATTTTTCTTAGGGTGTTGCCTTTGGGGAAGTGTTTGTCGATCAGAGTGAGGAACTTGCGGCCGATGTTGGTTGAGACGTCTTTGCTGAATGGCGGATTGTACCAGATGATGTTGTTTCGTTTTCTGCTCTTTTTTGGTTGGTTTCCTAGAGTGGGTTCATAGGTGAGGGTGAAGTTGTATCCGCTTTCATCAAGTGCTTTCTGGTACGGGGGGGTTGCTTGGTCGAATTCAGCTTTGCTGGATGACAGCATCGATAGTCTTTTATTAATTCCGGTAGGTATTCTTTTGGTGGTGGTGGGTGGGTGGTTGCTGTCATGGTGCACGTATTGGAGTGTTGTGTTGGGTTTCGTGAATGGTTGGTAGCTGTTATTTCTCAGGTTGAAAGTGACGTCGAGGAAGTTGACGGTTTGCTTGTTGGCTTCAATCGTGATCCGTAGGCCGTTTTCTTTGAAGATTTGGCATATGCGCTTCTTGGTGTTCTCGCTGCTCCTTGGCGAGGCGCGGCACACTGCCAGTCCGTCATCACGGTAAATACCAAGGTTCAGGTTGAGGCTAGCAAGCTGGGAGAAGAGGAAACTCCCAACGAGTTTGCACGTTTCTGCTCCGTCAAAACTCCCCATAGTAACGTCAAACGTTGAATTGTTCTTTTTTTGCCATGGTGTACTGTTGTGGATGAGTATGGAGTTCTTTGCGTGGATGATGATGTTTCTTTCGTTGCCCGTGATTGAGTCGTATACGTATACGTATACAGAGTGGGTGGGTACAGGCAGGCGTAGGGTGTGGTGATTGGCTCATGTGTTACCTAGGAGGATGTTTCTTTCGTTGCCCGTGATTGAGTCGTATACGTATACGTATACGTATACGACTCAATCACGGGCAACGAAAGAAACATCATCATCCACGCAAAGAACTGTCGTATACGTATACGACTCAATCACGGGCAACGAAAGAAACATCCTCCTAGGTAACACATGAGCCAATCACCACACCCTACGCCTGCCTGTACCCACCCACTCTGTGCTCTATATAAACCATTGTATGTGAATGCTTCCATTAAAATCTCCTGATGATTGAGGGAACCCCTCATGAAACAGATCTGTAGAGATGAAGTAGTCTTGTGATTTTTTTTCCCACACCTACATATAAATATATATATATATATAAATGGGTATTTCTGTCCGTCATTCCGTCGTACATTTTTTTTCCTTTTACGGAAGGTTTTTTGTAGAGAATGATGAAAAAAAAACCACTTAATTTAACGGTTTAAAAGAGGAGAAAGTAGGAAAAAAATGAAAATTTAATTTTCTACTCTTTAAAATACAAAATTCAACCGAAAAAAAGAAGAGAAAAAGTAGCTAATTTGAATCTTTTTGAAAAAATGTAAAAGATTTATGGAACATTATTAGTATTTTTTCATGATTAAGATTAATTTTAGAATTTTGATGACATGTTTTAAATAGGTTAAAATCCTATCTGCATTTTGTTAGAATATATAACAAATTGGACCAAGCTGTATTTCTAACAAAGACAAATAATTATTTCTTCTAGATTTTGAACAAAAATTTTAAAATAAATTCAAAAGACTTTGAAATAAGATTTAAATTTGATTCTACAGATCTTCTAGATTTGCCAGAATATTTTTATTTTATTTTAATCATAAATTTGAAGAAATATTTCACAAATATTATTCTTCGAAAATACTGAAACTAAAATGAAGAATTAAAATAAAATGTATTTATTTTTCTTTACAATAAAAAAAAAAAAGTACTTTAACATTAATTTAAATTGTCAGGGAAGAAGAGGAAGGAATTTAAAATGTAAAAAGGTATATGTGTTTAAAAATCCTAAAATCCTTTTTAAAGTTGTATTTTTTTTTCTAAAATTGTCTTTCTGAAAGTTATAAGAAGCAAAGTAAAAAAATACATGAATTTATTTAAACAAGTGAAGACTAAGTCTTAAAAATATTTTCTTGGATTTTCAAATTCTATTTGAGTTTTGTCTCTCTTAGAAGTAAAAATGTCGCGCAAAGCGAGACCAGCTTGCTAGTAAATACATAAAATTTTAAAAAATATAAGCAGCTCACTGGTAAGTGCTGCTATTTGAGCTATTTTTAGAACAGGCCAGCGGGCGACTCATCTGGTCCTTACGGGCACCCTGTTGGTGACTCCTGGACTAAAGCTTCCCAACTACATCTTTCTACTTTGACTTCTCCAATATTAATTGAACAAATTGCAAGAGATTCAGCAACACAGATGTCCAAAATACTGTGTAATTATGCCGTTAAATTAGACGACTTTTAGCTGCGTGTGTGCAGCGCTCATACTTCCTAAAAACCTGTGAATTCTTGCATACACGTCATCATTACACGACGTTTTCAAGACGAAACTCCCGGGAAATGTAAAATTGCAATTTAGTAAACTAAAAAGGCTGTATTGGCATGTGTTGCAATGTTAATATTTCATCATTGATATATAAACTATCAGACTGCGTGGTGGGTAGTAGTGGGTTTCAGTAGGCCTTTAAGAGTCATATAACTTGGTGTTATCACGCCCTCATTGGGGTCCTTCAGGCATTAGAGGGGCTGTCACGCCAAATGTCTTCCGGGGGGAATACATTTGGCGTGACATCTCCAACAATGCCAATGCCATGTTGGCACTTTTTTCCATAACTGGAGTTGACGTTATGGAAATTTATTTTGGAAAACCTAGCTTTTGATGGATTGATTGAAACTTTTATGAGTAGATTGTACAATACAGTACATATTTTGTACAATTGACCACTAAATGGTAACACCCGAATAAGTTTTTCAACTTGTTTGAATCGGGGTCCTCGTTAATCAATTCATGGTAACGTTACATTGTGTTAATTCCACGACTGTATATTTCGGTATCGGTTGATATCGGAGTTGGACAATATCGGCTATCGGTGTGGTGGATGGTCCGAAACTTAAACGGCAACAAAGTGGATTTAGTACAAAAGTTTTTTCTACCCATAATCAAAAAGTACAAGTTGGATTGAATTGACCATGCAGACAGACAACGTCCTCTGGAGGTGATTGAGAATCAAGCAAAATCATTTCATAATATTGGCCTTTTATATGTTTCCCTCATGTGTCAAGGTCCCGTTGTTTTGGACTTGTTTGTTCGGCAACATCCTTGAATCCCTTAGTCATAATATACAATCAAAATATTTTGTAGAATAGTCAAACCGACCACTGGACTTCGACAGGTGTCTTGTTGAAGACACAAAATATGATACAAAAGGTCAGAAATTCCACTACATCTGCAAAATAGCCATTATCGGACAACTCTAGTTAGCAACGTGTAAATATCAGTGAAGACATTCAGAATAGGGATTCATCCTATAAAGAATGACACGCAATAACTTAATCATAAGGTTTATTTTTGTTTTATATTCAGCTGCTTGTCTTTCAAGTAAGCGGAAGCTCTTTTTCCCCTTACTTGGAGCATGACAGTCTCCAATAAAATAAATACAAAAATGCTAGTTTTTACAAAGAAAATGTCAATTAGAGCAGTGGTCCCCAACCTTTTTGTATCCGCGGACCGGTCAACGCTTAATAATTTGTCCCACGGCCCGAGGGGGGAAATCCTTTATTTATTTATTTTTTTTTTTTCTTTGTCATGAAAAAGGGACGTTTTTGTCATGAAAAAGGGATGTTTTTATGGTTGGTGCACTAATTGTAAGTGTATATTGTGTTTTTTATGTTGATTTAATAAAAATAAAAACATTTTTTTTTTTTATTAAATAAAAATTAATAAAAAATTATTCTGCGGCCCGGTACAAATCGGGCCACGGCCCGCGGCCCGGTGGTTGGGGCCCACTGAATTAGAGGATTATAAAATCCTCCAAATGAACGCAGAAATTAATAAAACTTGAAAAAAAATGCTCTGCCCGTGCTTTTTGTTTCAAGATTGCTGATTTGCTCATTTTAGTGTCATCCAATCATGTCGCTCAATGGGCATTTCTCCAACGATTGTCTAGTTTGGCTGCAGTGGAAAAACCCACTCTGTGCTCGCCCACTGAAGTCAATGGACACTCATTGTCAACACTGTGACACTACCACAATTAATGGGGGGGAAAATGATTTAAAAATAAAAAAAGATGATTCTCAACAAAAATTTAACACATTCTAGTGCATATTTGTAACCCCGTCTATTTTTTACCGCTTGTCCCTTTTGGGCTCGCTGAAGCCTATCTCAATTATTTGACCACTTGTGTGATTGACATCTTTAAAAAATCTGAAATGATGTGCTTTGTGTGATGTAGAAATGTGTTTAAATGGCAACATTCTCACTTTTTCTTATGATTTCGAATCTAACCTTTTTTAAGCTGAGAGCCATGAAACCTAAATATTTAAAAATAAAAAAAAACATTTTTCTAATGAGAGCCATGAATACAAACCCTGTTTCCAAATAAGTTGGGAAATTGTGTTAGATGTAAATATAAACGGAATACAATGATTTGTAAATCATTTTCAACCCATATTCAGTTGAATATGCTACAAAGACAACATATTTGATGTTCAAACTCATAAACTTTATGTTTTTTGTGCAAATAATCATTAACTTTAGAATTTGATGCCAGCAACACGTGACAAAGAAGTTGGGAAAGGTGGCAATACATACTGATAAAGTTGAGGAATGCTCATCAAACACTTATTTGGAACATCCCACAGGTGTGCAGGCTAATTGGGAACAGGTGGGTGCCATTATTGGGTATAAAAACAGCTTCCCAAAAAATGCTCAGTCTTTCACAAGAAAGGATGGGGCGAGGTACACCCCTTTGTCCACAACTGTGTGAGCAAATAATCAAACAGTTTAAGAACAACTTTTCTCAAAGTGCAATTGCAAGAAATTTAGGGATTTCAACATCTACGGTCCATAATATCATCAAAGGGTTCAGAGAATCTGGAGAAATCACTCCACTTAAGCAGCATGGCCGGAAACCAACATTGAATGACCGTGACCGTCGATCCCTCAGACGGCACTGTATCAAAAACCAACATCAATCTCTAAAGGATATCACCACATGGGCTCAGGAACATTTCAGAAAACCACTGTCACTAAATACAGTTTGTCGCTACATCTGTAAGTGCAAGTTAAAGCTCTACTATGCAAAGCGAAATCCATTTATCAACAACATCCAGAAACGTCGCCGGCTTCTCTGGGCCCGAGATCATCTAAGATGGACTGATGCAAAGTGGAAAAGTGTTCTGTGGTCTGACGAGTCCACATTTCAAATTATTTTGGGAAATATTCGACATTGTGTCATCCGGACCAAAGGGGAAGCGAACCATCCAGACTGTTAACGACGCAAAGTTCAAAAGTCAGCATCTGTGATGGTATGGAGGTGCATTAGTGCCCAAGGCATGGGTAACTTACACATCTGTGAAGGCACCATTAATGCTGAAAGGTACATACAGGTTTTGGAACAACATATGCTGCCATCCAAGCGCCGTCTTGTTCATGGACGCCCCCGCTTATTTCAGCAAGACAATGCCAAGCCACATTCAGCACGTGTTACAACAGCGTGGCTTCGTAAAAAAAGAGTACATGTATTTTCCTGGCCCGCCTGCAGCACAGACCTGTCTCCCATCGAAAATGTGTGGCGCATTATGAAGAGTAAAATACGACAGCGGAGACCCCGGACTGTTGAACGACTGAAGCTCTACATAAAACCAGAATGGGAAAGAATTCCACTTTCAAAGTTTCAACAATTAGTTTCCTCAGTTCCCAAACGTTTATCGAGTGTTGTTAAAAGAAAAGGTGATGTAACACAGTGGTGAACATGCCCTTTCCCAACTACTTTGGCACGTGTTGCAGCCATGAAATTCTACGTTAATTATTATTTGCAAAAAAAAAATGAAGTTAATGAGTTTGAACATCATTGTATTTGTAATTGAATATTGGTTGAAAATAATTTGCAAATCATTGTATTCTGTTTATATTTACATTTTACACAATTTCCCAACTCATGGAAACAGGGTTTGTAATAAGAAAACATCAGAAATAAATGACGCTGCTGAGTCATCACTTTCTGCCTGGATCGTCGCTCAGACTTTGCTGCGTTTGGAATGTTTCTCTGGTTGATAAGCGGCACGTTTGTTGCGATGGTGAGGGAAGGTCGGCATCAGTTCAGGCTCGCAGGCTGCACGGAGAACGGGAATGAGATGAAGGTCTTGAAACGGGAAGAAAAGAAAGAGTTTTTACTCACGTAAAGGTTTCTCCTTGAAGTAGGAACTCTCCAAACAATCTTTGGCCGACGCTCTGGACAAAGAAGACTTTAGGTTGGTTTGGCTTTTCAACTTCCTACCTTTCCAATGTTACAACTCCGATGGGTCCAAGGATGGAACCTTGGTGCTGTCGCCGCGGCAACCATGTGACAAAAGACACTAAATTGCTTGGCAACCACTTCAAAAAGACTGACAAGGAAGCTTGCTAGGTGTCTTTAGCACCTTCAACCTCACTTCAACACTGCTAGAGGACTTCGAGACGGACTTCAGGCTGTAAATTCCAGGCAACACTTAAGAGTTGTGCTGGACAACGAGCTGGAAGGTTTGGTTTGAGTTAATCGCGTTGCTCAGTCTGCGGACGCTACTCGGATCCCTAGAGGAGAACTTTACAAAACTGGTCTTTATGTGGTCAACGTGCATCCTTCACAGAAAACACAGTAGAGATCATAGAAAGGGAACTACACATTTTGGGGATTTCTTCTTAATTTATAGCAAAATCCTTTTCAATTTATATTCAATTGAGTAGACTGCGAAGACAAGATACTTAAAGGCCTACTGAAACCCACTACTACCGACCACGCAGTCTGATAGTTTATATATCAATGATGAAATATTAACATTGCAACACATGCCAATACGGCCTTTTTAGTTTACTAAATTGCAATTTTAAACTTCCCGCGGAGTTTCTTGTTGAAAACATCGCGGAATGATGACGCGTGTTCGTGACGTCTTAGGTTGTAGCGGACATATTAGCCCTCTTTTCATCGCATAATTACACAGTAATTTGGACATCTGTGTTGCTGAATCTTTTGCAATTTGTTCAATTAATAATGGAGACTATAAAGAACAATGCTGTTGGTGGAAAGTGGTGGATTGCAGCTGTCTTTAGCACCGAAACACAGCCGGTGTTTCTTTGTTGTGAAGCTTTAACACAGAAAGGTCAAGCGAACATGTTTCTCTACGTCGACCAGCATGTTTTTGGATGGGGAAATTGTGATATTAAGTCGGCTCTTACCGGAGACTTCAGTGGATTATGGGACCTTATCCTGCAGCTCAAAAAGGCAGCTGTGATCTTGGCTCCTCGGCTTCTCTGAGAGACATTGGCGCTCACCGCAGCCATCCGACTTTCAGGTATGACTTTATAATCTCACTAAAACACTCTTAAAACAATAAGCAGATAAGGGATCTTCCAGAATTATCCTAGTAAGTGTGTCTAATTACATCTGAAACGCCGCCTTATCTTTTTTTTCTTCTTTTTTTTCTAGTACTTCACTCTAAATGTCCTCATCCACGAATCTTTCATCCTCGCTCAAATTAATGGGGAAATTGTCGCTTTCTCGGTCCGAATAGCTCTAGCTACTGCTGTCTATGATTGTAAACAATGTGAGGAGCCCTACAACCCGTGACGTCACGCGCACATCGTCTGCTACTTCCGGTAAAGGCAAGGCTTTTTTATTAGCGACCAAAAGTTGCGAACTTTATCATCGGTGTTCTCTACTAAATCCTTTCAGCAAAAATATGGCAAAATCGCGAAATGATCAAGTATGACACATAGAATGGACCTGCTATCCCTGTTTAAATAAGAAAATCTCATTTCAGTAAGCCTTTAACGTTCGAACTGAGAAACATTTTTTTTTGCAAATAATCATAAACTTAGAATTCAATGGCAGCAACACATTGCAAAAAAGTTGGCACAGGGGCATTTTTACTAATGTGTTACATGGCCTTTCCTTTTAACAACACTCAATAAACGTTTGGGAACTGAGGAGACACATTTTTTGAAGCTTTTCAGGTGGAATTCTTTCCCATTCTTGCTTGATGTACAGCTTAATTTGTGGTTGTGGTATTTTAGGCTTCTAATGCGCCACACATTTTCAATTTGGGGTTGCGGGGGGCCTATCTCAGCTACAATTGGGCGGAAGGCGGGGTACACCCTGGACAAGTCGCTACCTTATCGCAGGGCGTATAGTGTCTAAAGCTGTGTGTGTGTGTGTGTGTACCTGCGCTGTGGGTGGTACATGAAAAGCAGGTTGAGCAGTCTGTGTCCTGCTTCAGACAGCCAAGTGAATTTGTTCTTCAGGTTGTTGTAGGGCTGCTTCCTCAAACTGTACTGACCAATGAGAGGCAGCGCAGTAAAGCCCTGTAACACAGCAACGCTTCTTGTTACACTTGAAAAATCAACAACACTTGAAAAAAGTTTCAATGTATCCCATGAAATGTTGTGCAAAACCAAGTTCCGAAGTGACGTGCAGGAAACATGGAGTGGTTGTCATGTGACCTTCTCAAGGTATTCCCAAAAATGGAAGAAAGCTAGCTCATGCCTAAAAGCTCTTTTAGTAAAATTAATTTTAAATCCCTTTGAAAATTGTTAGGCTTTAATAGTGTGTCAGATATTACAGTTCAACTGTTCTTACTTTAGTTATTCAACGTTCGTAGAAAACAAGCTAAGAAATTATCACTACCAGCTTTTAGCATTAAAGTTGTTATGGAAAGTCGGACATGATATATTGTTTACAATAGCAAAATAGATAATATATTCAATAAATATCACTTTTTCAATGATTTTACATCTATATATGATCTTTAATCAATTCAAAGTACATATTTACACTGAAAAGTGTCATTTAAGGCAATGGTCCCCAACCACCGGACCGCGGCCCGGAACAAGTTTTTTCTTAAAAAAAAAAAAAATGTTTTGCACTATTTTTTTTAATTAAATCAACATAAAAACACAATATACACTTACAAATTGTGCACCAACCACAAAAAACTCCCTTTTTCATGACAAAAACGTCCCTTTTTCATGACAAAGAAGAAAAAGAAAAAAAAAGGACACCCCCCTCCCGGGCCGCGGGACAAATTATTAAGCGTTGACCGGTCCGCGGATACAAAAAGGTTGGGGACCACTGATTTAAGGAATACATTTATCAAAAGACAACTCGCCAAATCAGTACTATTTGCATCACCAGGAAATAAAATGTATAAATGCAGGGTGAAAATAACCTGAAAATACATATTGTATTCAACAAAGTATCCTGCACGTTGACGTGATTGCATATTTAATAAGTGCAATTTAAGATCAATTTAATCTACCGCAAAGACTGAGAAATAACATTTGTTGTCGGTCTCTACTTCTTAAAATGAGACTGTCGTTTAAATATCGCTTAAATGTTATATTTTTCACATATTTGTGTTACTCCTACTCCCAACTGTCCTTGAATTTCCGTGGCACAGCACAGCACAGCACAGTCCTGTGAAACTAATAGTTTATTAGTTTATTAAATATTACTAATGGTTTATTAGTTTATCTAATATCTATTGTTGTTATAATGTGCTGTTACGTTCAGTCCTGCAACTTAAATGAGTAATTTTCCTCTTAGAAACCTTGGAGAAAATACAATGAAGTTGTCTGAGTTCAGAATTACTCCTAAGAAGTCTGCTAAGAGTTGATTTATGAGTAAAGAAATTATTTGCTGAAAGCTGCACCTAACTGAACCTTAAGTGTCACACTCAGAGCTGAATTAGGACATTACTATGTGCCGTAAACGGAATTTTAGGTGACGTAATTTCTGTGTCCATAGAAATGACCAATCAAGGAAGGGAATCCCTTGTCTAAGAATAACAAAATATCTTAGAAATGTTTAAGTGGACAATGGGAGTGTATATTTTGACAATAAACTACAAAATAATACAAAACAAACAAACAATATTGGCAATGAATCAAAAATAAATGTTTCCTTTTCTTTCGAATTCATTAATCATCAACGTTACACTGTTGCATTTTCCCAGTGGCGAGATATTGAAGCATTGTGATGACATTTAGTTCTGCTGTGAAAGCTCTGCTGCGTGATGTTGCGGATGAGATGACGTCCCTTAATAATAAATCTGTGACAAAAATAATACCTGCTCTGTCTAAACCAGGGGTCACAAACGCCCACTGGCCTGTTCTAAAAATAGCTCAAATAGCAGCACTTACAAGTGAGCTGCCTCTATTTTTTAAATTTTATTAATTTACTAGTAAGCTGGTCTTGCTTTGCTCGACATTTTTAATTTTAAGAGAAACAAAACTCAAATAGAATTTAAAAATCCAAGAAAATATTTTAAAGACTTGGTCTTCACTTGTTTAAATAAATTCATTTATTTTTTTACTTTGCTTCTTATAACTTTCCGAAAGACAATTTTAGAGAAAAAATACAACCTTAAAAATGATTTTGGGATTGTTTAAACACATATACCTTTTTACCTTTTAAATTCCTTCCTCTTCTTTCCTGACAATTTTTTGTTGTTGTTGTAAAAAATAATAAATAAATTTTAATTTTATTCTTTATTTTAGCTTCAGTTTTTTCAACGAAGAATATTTGTGAAATCTTTCTTCAAAATTATGATTAAAATTCAAAAAAATTATTTGGGCAAATCTAGAAAATCTTTAGAATCAAATTTAAATCTTATTTCAAAGTCTTTTGAATTTCTTTTAAAACTTTTGTTCTAGAAAATCTAGAAGAAATAATGATTTGTCTTTGTTAGAAATATAGCTTGGTCCAATTTTTTATATATTCTAACAAAATGCAGATGTGATTTTAACCTAATTAAAACATGTCATCAAAATTCTAAAATTAATCTTAATCAGGAAAAATTACTAATGATGATCCATAAATTATTTTTAAATTTTTTTCCAAAAGATTCAAATTAGCTAGTTTTTCTCTTCTTTTTTTTGATTGAATTTTGAATTTTAAAGAGTCAAAATTGAAAATAAACTATGTTTTCAAAATTGAATTTTAATTTTTTTTGTCTTTTCTCCTGTTTTAAACCGTTCAATTGTTTTTTTCATCATTTATTCTCTACAAAAAAACTTCCGTAAAAGGAAAAACAATGTACGACGGAATGACAGACAGAAATACAGATTATATATATATATATATATATTACTAAAGGTAAATTGAGCAAATTGGCTATTTCTCGCATTTTTTTTTAAGTGTGTATCAAACTGGTAGCCCTTCGCATTAATCAGTACCCAAGAAGTAGCTCTTGGTTTCAAAAAGGTTGGTGACCCCTGGTCTAAACGATACCGTTTGATCAGCTGCTCGTCATCAAACAAAGCCAAGACATCCTTCCGCTCCCTTAACCTTGGCGCACGTCTCTCGCCTCAGTGCCATCCCCCGCTGGCAACTCCAAACCACTTAGGACACATCTGATGGTCTCTTAAATATCGTGGAGAGTAGGAGTGATTCTTAGACTTCAGAAAGTTGATAAATAGCTTTTATTCTTAAGTTTGAGAGTAGGACTAAATTTCGCAAATTCTCAGGACTTAAGAGTAAAATGCCACTCTAAGACGCTTGATAAATACGGCCCCAGATGATCTAATAGCCATTTTAATATGTGCTTTGTCACATTTATAGTTTAGGTTTATTTTGAGTGTTACAATAAAAAAAAAAAACAGCGCATATAAAGCCCAATTCTCCCGTTTGTGCTTCAGCGTTTTTTCATGCGCTTGAAATTACACGTCTCTCTTATTCATATTCTCCCATCCAGCCTGCGGACACGCCCACCTTGCCTGAGTGGTGAACTAAAGAGGCGGACTTTGCCATTGTGTCTTTTTTTCTAAATTGTGTGCAAAATATATAACACTTTACCGACACTGGTAAATATCAATGAAATCCATGAAAAAGATAACGCTTACCGCATTTTCCGGACTATAAGGCGCACTTAAAATCTTCTTTTTCCCTCAAAACTCGACAGTGCGCCTTATAACCGGGTGCGCCTAATGTACGGAATATATCTGTTTTTGCTTACTGACCTTACAGCAATATTATTTGGTACATGGTGAAATGATAAGTGTGACCAGTAGATGGCAGTCAAACATAAGAGATACGTGTAGACTGCAATATGACTCAAGTAAACAACAATTTTATATGTTCCATTGAAAATATAGAAAATTACTTACGGCACTCAAAAATCTATCAAAATGTTTTAGTATGACTTTGGTAAGCTATGAAGCCGCATCGCTTGATGGATTGTACTGTACTTCAACATACAAGTATTATTATGGTGTGTGTATAAAGTAAGACATAATATCTGGCGTTTTGTTTGACAATATTAGGATCTCCATAAGTCTTAAAAAATTGCGTGGCTCCGCCTTTGTAATCCGTGGCGACACCATAGTCAATAAGCTTGTTCTTTTTCTCTATCTTCTTGTTATGGGACAATCATCCTCCGCTGTTGCCATATCTAATATAAAGTAGTGTAAAGTTCTTATTTATATCTGTGTAAACTCGCCATGAAAGTGCTAAAACATACTGGTGTAGTGAGTTTACATTATTCACCCAAGGAACTTTAGTAATTAGAGAGTTTCGGTCTGATGTTTTTTTCACGGGAAAAAATTACCGGCGGATGAGGAGATGCTGCTCCGTTATTGATTATTTAAAGTCTGAATGTCATTAAAACAGTTAGCGCCATCTATTGACACTTCTACTCAGTGGCCTAGTGGTTAGAGTGAACGCCCTGAGATCGGTATGTTGGGAGTTCAAACCCTGGCCGAGTCATATCAAAGACTATAAAAGAAATGGGACCCATTGCCTCCCAGCTTGGCACTCAGCATCAAGGGTTGGAATTGTGGGTTAAATTACCATAAATGATTCCCGGGCGCGGCACCGCTGCCGCCCACTGCTCCCCTCACTTCCCAGGGGGTGATCAAGGGGATGGGTCAAATGCAGAGGACCAATTTCACCACACCTTGTGTGTGAGTGACAATCATTGGTACTTTAACTTAACTTTAACTTCTTCCACTCCCGTCCTTGCACGCTACACTGCTACAACAAACATGACGGGGACAAGACGCGGCCGAAGGTGAGCCACGTAAATAACACCGCCCACAAAACGGCGCATCCTGAAGCGACTGTCAGAAAGCGGCTTAAAGATGATTTGTAAAACATAATCTATGCAACATTTTGACCAAAGAACCACCATTACATGTCTCCCGTCCAAAGGCAAAACCTAGTAACTCACTTCTAGCTGATTTTGAGAAAACAAAGGAAAACCAATCTATCTTGATGCTGTCTTACAAAGATCTACAAAGTCATCAAACGTTTAGATGTTTTCTTGAGCTTTCATTTTCTTGCCGATTGAGCCATGGATTGAATCTGCTCTCATGAACGTGTGCCCTTTCTCCAGATATTTTATCACAATCTCGGGTGGGCCCCATTCTGCGTTTGCACATTGGGCAAGAGCCGTGTACAGCGTCCAGTTTTTATTTTGACCTCCACAGTTATCTGCCCAAAAGAGTATGCAAGGGGAAGAATCAAGAACAATACATTTAATGAAAGTGCTTGCAACGTCCTGGGCCAATCTTCCAAATACTCCCTCGTGCCATAATATCACATAATCAGGTTGACCGTCGGCCCCCATTCGTACAAATGTCTCATTAAAGACAATAAGGCGACTGACAATGAAGCTTCGATTGGTCCCTTGAGATACTAGGTTTTTCTGTTGTATCTACGCGGTTATGTGGTAGTTGCTAGGTCCTGCCATGCGCATAACAGCTTACTTACGGAACAAATTACAATATCGCATACACTAATGTAAAGCATATCACCTAGGAACTCCAAAATTATTATCAGCTCAGTTTTGACCAAAATTTAGTTACTGGGTTTTCCCTTTGAAAGGGAGATGTTATGTAGACCAGTGGTCCCCAACCACCGGCCGCAGAAGAATTTTTTTTTTTATTAAATCAACATAAAAAACACAATATACACTTACAAATAGTGCACCAACAACAAAAAACTCCCTTTTTCATGACAAAGAAGAAAAGAAAAAAAAGGACACCCCCTCGGGCCGCGGGACAAATTATTAAGCGTTGACCGGTCCGTGGATACAAAAAGGTTGGGGACCACTGATGTAGACCACAAGTAAGTCTTTAGAAAAAAAATAAATAAATAAATGAAATAATATGACTCCTTTAATACGCCTTATAAATGAAAAAAGACCATCGGCAGTGCGCCTTATAATCCGGTGCGCCCTAAGGTCTACAAAATACGGTAAATTTGTTTCATTTGGTACTTGTTGGACTATACTATTGCCAAAATTGCTCGATTCTCACCGGCCAAATGTTTTCATTCGGTGTCCCCAGTAACTGAACTATTAGGTCCACCTGCTGGATCTCAGATGTTCCAGGAAGTAAGGGTTTGTGGGCCAGCAACTCTGCCAGGATACAACCCACAGCCCTTTGAGAGAAGAATACGCCATCAGAAGGTGGTGAATGTGTGTCTCGCACATTACCAATGAGATCCGCGTCTCACCACATGTCCAGAGCTGTTGTTTGAGTCTTACTTCCGAGGAGGAGCTCTGGAGCTCTGTACCTGAGGAAGGAAAGGGAAGCCAAAGTTACTAAAGGAGCATTAGTGAGAAGATGACAGACACGTTGGTCAAGAAGACACTCACCACAAGGTGACCACTCTGGGGGTCATGGGTTGCTGGGGGACGCCATACATGCGAGCCAGTCCAAAATCAGCTGTGCATAAGAGGAGCGTTTAACATGTGATTTGTTGTTTTAGCAGCGGTATGATAAGGATACGGTACACTGAATTTTTTTCACTAGAGATGTCCGATAATGGCTCTTTTGCCGATATTCCGATATTGTCCAACTCTCATATACCGATTCCGATATCAACCGATACCGATATATACAGTCGTGGCATTAACACATTATTATGCCTATTTTTGTTGTGATGCCCCGCTGGATGCATTAAACAATGTAACAAGGGTTTCCAAAATAAATCAACTCAAGTTATGTAAAAAAATGCCAACATGGCACTGCCATATTTATTATTGAAGTCACAAAAAGCATTTTTTTTTTTTAACATGCCTCAAAACTGCAGCTTGGAATTTGGGACATGCTCTCCTTGAGAGAGCATAAGGAGGTTGAGGTGGATGGGGTTGGGATGGCGGGGGGTGTATATTGTAGCGTCCCGGAATAGTTAGTGCTGCAAGGGGGTCTGAGTATTTGTTCTGTGTTGTTTACGTTGTGTTACGGTGAAGATGTTCTCCCGAGATGTGTTTGTCATTCTTGTTTGGTGTGGGTTCACAGTGTGGCGGATATTTGTAACAGCGTTAAAGTTGTTTATACGGCCACCCTCAGTCTGACCTGTGTGGCTGTTGACCAAGTATGCCTTGCATTCACTTGTGTGTGTGAAAAGCCAGAGATATTATGTGATCAGGCCAGCAAGTACAGGCCGTGCCTTTAAAGGGGAACATTATCACAATTTCAAAAGGGTTAAAAACTTTCGAAGTTTTTTTCAAAATTTTACACCTCCCGGAAATCCCTAAAAAAAGCTTTAAAGTTCTTGATTTTCGCTATTTGCGATGCGACTGTCCATTTCCCTGTGACGTCATACAGGGCTGCCAATACAAACAACATGGCGGTTACCACAGCAAGATATAGCGACATTAGCTCGGATTTAGACTCGGATTTCAGCGGCTTGAGTGATTCAACAGATTACGCACGTATTGAAACAGATGGTCGGAGTATGGAGGCAGATAGCGAAAACGAAATTGAAGAAGAAATTGAGCTATTGAGCGAATAGCTATTGACGCTATTCGGCCATAGCATGGGTGTACCTAATAAATTGGCCCATAGCATGGCTGCCTTTTTAGCATCGCCGGTAAAATGTGCGGACCAAACGATCAGGACTTTCGCATCTTGTGACACTGGAGCAACTTAAATCTGTCGATTGGTAAGTGTTTGTTTCGCATTAAATGTGGGTATCTAGTTTCAAATGTACATAGAGCTAGCGTATGTACATTTATCGATGCTAACATAGCATGTTAGCATCGATTAGCTGGCAGTCATGCCGTGACCAAATATGTCTGATTAGCACATAAGTCGACAACATCAACAAAACTCACCTTTTTGATTTTGTTGACTTTATCGTTGCAAATGCATCTGCAGGTTATCCATACATCTCTGTGCCATGTCTGTCTTAGCATCGCCGGTAAAATGTGCAGACACTCTGGCACATTCAATGGGGGTCTGGTGGCAGATTTTTTGCCAGTGGTGCAACTTGAATCCCTCTCTGTTAGTGTTGTTACACCCTCCGACAACACACCGACGAGGCATGATGTCTCCAAGGTTCCAAAAAATAGTCGAAAAAACGGAAAATAACAGAGCTGAGACCCAGTGTTTGTAATGTGAAAATGAAAATGGCGGGTGTGTTACCTCGGTGACGTCACGTTCTGACGTCATCGCTAAAAGACCGATAAACAGAAAAGCGTTTAATTTGCCAAAATTCATCCATGTAGAGTTCGGAAATCGGTAAAAAAAATACATGTTCTTTTTTCTGCAACATCAAGGTATATATTGACGCTTGCATAGGTCTGGTGATAATGTTCCCCTTTAAGGTTTATTGGCGCTCTGTACTTCTCTCTACGTCTGTGTACACAGCGGCATTTTGAAAAGTCATATATTTTACTTTTTGAAACCAATAATTAGGAATCTGATACTGATCATTTACGATATTACGTCTTAAAGCATTTATCGGCCGATAATATCGGACTGCGGCGAATACTTTCGAGACCGCTTGTATTTGATTAGCAAACAAATGCATTAGGCAAGATACAACTTGTTTATGAGCGAAGGCCAAACAGAAGCACCAAATCTCCCTTCGTGACAGACTTCCATGAATAATTAAAAGTATGGAAACATTGAATTATTTTTTTCCCTGTGCTGACTCGGCGCTCTCGTGTCGAGAATTAACACGTCTTGCCGAGAAAAAAGTAGGTATGCATGTATTTTTGGTGCGTTGGTATTCAAGTATTTACATTTTTGACAACAGTAGATTAAAGTAACAAAGCAGATTGTTAGACACTTTCAAGCTTAAAAAATATATATTACTGTATATACCATTTTAATGTCCATCCAAATTTTTTAAAGCCAATGTGGACAGTGAGGCAAAAGGTTTACTCGCCCGCAGGTGGAGACCATTACTGTGGCCAAAAACAAAAAAAGAAGAAGCACCACATCTTCTGGCTCATAAAGACAAACATATTGCAAGTAGAGTTGCAGTGTTGACTCACATACAGAAATAAATTATTTAAATGACAATTTACTTCAAGAGTCTGGAGCAGGTAATCCATTAAGAGGTTTGGTCTGACTCACCGATCTTAACGCAGCCTTTGTCTGTCATCAGCAAATTAGACACCTTCAGGTCCCTGATAAGAAGATTAGAGGAGTACAATGTGTATTAATGTCTCACATGGACACTTCAAATGGGTTTAACCTTAGCGTGATGTTGTTTGCTAACAATGTCAAAGCTGCAATAGTTGTTATTAAACTAAAGTCTGGACATATACGGTACGCATATTACACACCGTTTCAATATGAGTTGGGAAATTTTGCAAATCATTTTCAACCCCGAATTCAGTTTAATATGCTACAAAGACAACATATTTGATGTTCAAACTGATACACATTTTTTTTGTTGCAAATAATCATTAACTTTAGAAATTTGATGCTAGCAACATGTGACAAAAAAGTTGGGAAAGGTGGCAATAAATACTGATAAAGTTGAGTAATGCTCATCAAACACTTATTTAGAACATCCCACAGGTGTGCCGGCTAATTGGGAACAGGTGGGTGCCATGATTGGGTATAAAAACAGCTTACCAAAAAATGCTCAGTCTTTCACAAGAAAAGATGGAGCGAGGTACACCCCTTTGTCCACAACTGCGTGAGCAAATATTCAAAGAGTTTAAGAACAACGTTTCTCAAAGTGCAATTGCAAGAAAGTTAGGAACTTCAACATCTAAAGTCCATAATATCATCAAAAGGTTCAGAGAGTCTGGAGAAATCACTCCACATAAAAGCGGGATGGCCGGAAAGCAATATTGAACGACCGTGACCTTCTATCCCTCAGACGGCACTGTATAAAAAACGGACATCAATATCCACATGGGCTCAGGAACACTTCAGAAAACCACTGTAACCGAAAACAGTTCTTCGCTATATCTGTAAGGGCAAGTTAAAGCTCTACTATGCAAAGCGAAAGCCATTTATGAACAAGATCCAGGAACGCCACCGGCTTCTCTGGGCCCGAGATCATCTAAGACGGACTGATGCAAAGTGGAAAAGTGGTCTGTGGTCTGACAAGTGCACATTTTAAATTGTTTTTGGAAATATTCAACATCGTGTCACCCGGAACAAAGGGGAAGTGAACCATCCAGACTGTTTTCGACGCAAAGTTCAAAAGCCAGCATCTGTGATGGTATGGGGGTGCATTAGTCCCCAAGGCATGGGTAACTTACTCATCTGTGAAGGCACCATTAATGCTGAAAGGTACATACAGGTTTTGGAACAACGTATGCTGCCATCTTAGCGCCGTCTTTTTAATGAACGCCCCTGCTTATTTCAGCAAGACAATGCCAAGCCACATTCAGCATGTTACAACAGCGTGGCTTCGTAAAAAAAGAGTGCGGATACTTTCCTGGCCCGCCTTCTGTCCAGACCTGTCTCCCATCAAAAATGTGTGGCGCATTATGAAGCGTAAAATACGACAGCGGAGACCCTGGACTGTTGAACAACTGAAGCTCTACATAAAACAAGAATGGGAAAGAATTCCACTTTCAAAGCTTCAACATTTAGTTTCCTCAGTTCCCTAACATTTATTGAGTGTTGTTAAGAGAAAAGGTGATGTAACACAGTGGTGAACATGCCCTTTCCCAACTACTTTGGCACGTGTTGCAGCCATGAAATTCTAAGTTAATTATTGTTTGCAGAAAAAAAAAAAAAGTTTATGAGTTTCAATATCAAATATCTTGTCTTTGTAGTGCATTCAATTGAATATGGGTTGAAAAGGATTTGCAAATCATTGTATTCTGTTTATATTTACATCTAACACAATTTCCCAACTCATATGGAAACGGGGTTTGTATTTGATAAACCGTACAAATGATTTATTATTAATAAATATTTTCAATCAAGAACTACCTTGGCACGTTTGGTCTTTAGTGCATTGTTTCTAGCTGCTACCATGTTAACTGTTAGCAATTCTAGCTATTTTACTCATGTCCAAATGCAAATATGCATGGCATGCTGCACAGTAGGGACATTATAGTACTACGTTGGCACTTTTGGTCCTTGGAGCTATCTTGCTTGGTGTTACCATGTAACTGCTAACATGCTGATATTTTATTCATGTCTAAATGCAAATATATCCATGGGGTGCGGGGTGAATTTATTTAGTATTTAAAGTGGCCCTGTTATGCAAAACCAGCTTTTCTAACCTGTTGGTACCTGCTTTTATGTATTTGGGATCCGCATAAGTACTGAAAACCATGGAGGCATGGCGGAGACATTTATACAAAAAAAATCTTGCTGTTTTTAAATAAATATACATACATATTAGGGGTGTAGAGGTACACAAAAATTTCGGTTCGGTACGTACCTCGGTTCAGAGGTCACGGTTTCTGTACAGTAAGAAAACAACAAAATATAAATTTTTGGGTTATTTATTTACCAAATTTGCAAAATCTTCCACCAAAAATATTTTTCTTAGTGGAATATTTGATGTGATGTAATCAGAACCTTGGATAGGTCAATAACTCATAATAACGTTGATTTTGATTCAGTATTATGTTTTGAGCAATGACAGTTTGAAAGAAAAAAAACACAGCTTTGTTTCATTAGTCAACGTTGCAACTTTTTCTAAATTACATTTAGCCTTTAAGCTTTTAGTATTTTTAGTATGTCCCGTGGGTCTTTAAAACATTAGCTGTGGGCTGCAAATGGCCCCCGGGGCACACTTTTATCACCTCTGCTATAGATAATAAAAAATAAAATCTGATAAATCTATGGGTAAAAAGCAGAGCTTGGCGCGTTTATCATAACTCTCTCTCGCTCTCTCTGTCTGCCCCTCCCTCACGAATGTTGCTGCGTGCACAAATTGTCTTGTTGTTAACCCCTTCTTAACCCTGAACGTACATTGAAAATACACGCAACCCTAACTTAAAATACCGGACATTTGAGGCATTTAAGAAACTCCACCCGGACATCTCCGCAAAAAAGGACATGTGCGGTGAAAAGAGAAGGTATGGTCAGTCTATCGTAGCCATGTCGCTGCTAGCATGCTGTGTGTTGTGCCTCGGTGTGTAATGTTTACACAACGTGCGGTACGCTACTTAATATGTCCGTGTGGAAACTCGATCGGTTGGAGGGTCTTCAAGCTCGGGCTTTTACATGTTGTCCTAGCCCGGTCGCTAATAGCATGTGTACTTGTTCGGTACACCTCCGAACCGAACCGAAACCCCCGTACCGAAACGGTTCAATACAAATACACGTACCGTTACACCCCTAATACATATAGAAATACACAGTACAGGCCAAAAGTTTGGACACACTATCTCATTCAATGTGTTTTCTTTATTTTCATGACTATTTACATTGTAGATTGCCACTGATGGCATCAAAGCTATGAATAAACACATGAGGAGTTATGTACTTAACAAACAAGGTGAAATAACTGAAAACCTGTTTTGCATTCTAGTTTCTTCAAAATAGCCACCCTTAGCTCTGATTACTTTTTCACAGACTCTTGGCATTCCCTTGATGAGCTTCTAGTGGTAGTCACCTGAAATGGTTTTCACTTCACATGTGTGCTTGGAGCTCATCGAGAAGAATGCCAAGAGTGTGCAAAGCTGCAATCTGAGGAAAGGGTATATTTAAAACATATGATTACATTTCTTCATAATTTGTTGTGTACAAACCCCGTTTCCATATGAGTTGGGAAATTGTGTTAGATGTAAATATAAACGGAATACAATGATTTGCAAATCATTTTCAACCCATATTCAGATGAATATGCTACAAAAACAACATATTTGATGTTCAAACTGATAAACTTTTTTTTTTTTTTGCAAATAATCATTAACTTTATAATTTGATGCCAGCAACATGTGACAAAAAAGTCGGGAAAGGTGGCAATAAATACTGATAAAAATGAGGAATGCTCATCAAACACTTATTTGGAACATCCCACAGGTGTGCAGGCTAATTGGGAACAGGCGGGTGCCATGATTGGGTATAAAAACAGCTTTCCAAAAAATGCTGTCTTTTACAAGAAAGGATGGGGCAAGGTACACCCCTTTGTCCACAACTGCATGAGCAAATGGTCAAACAGTTTAAGAACAACGTTTTTCAAAGTACAATTGCAAGAAATTTAGGGATTTCAACATCTACGGTCCATAATATCATCAAAAGGTTCAGAGAATCTGGAGAAATCACTCCACGTAAGCGGCATGGCCGGAAACCAACATTGAATGACCGTGACCTTCTATCCCTCAGACGACACTGTATCAAAAACCGACGTCAATCTCTAAAGGATATCACCACATGGGCTCAGGAACACTTTAGAAAACCACTGTCAGTAAATACAGTTTGTCGCTACATCTGTAAGTGCAAGTTAAAGCTCTACTTTGCAAAGCGAGAGCCATTTATCAACAACATTCAGAAAAGCCGCTGGCGTCTCTGGGCCCGAGATCATCAAAGATGGACTGATGCAAAGTGGAAAAGTGTTCTGTGGTCTGACGAGTCCACATTTCAAATAGTTTTTGGAAACTGTGGACATTTGTGTCCTTGGGAACAAAGAGGAAAAGTACCATGCGGATTGTTATAGGCGCAAAGTTCAAAAGCCAGCATCTGTGATGGTATGGGGGTGCATTAGTGCTCAAGGCATGGGTAACTTACACATCTGTGAAGACACCATTAATGCTGAAAGGTACATACAGGTTTTGGAGCAACATATACTGCCATTTAAGCAACGTTATCATGGACCCCCCTGCTTATTTCAGCAAGTCAATGCCACACCACGTGTTACAACAACGTGGCTTCATAGTAAAAGAGTGCGGGTACTAGACTGGCCTGCCTGCAGTCCAGACCTGTCTCCCATTGAAAATTTTGAAGCCTAAAATACGACAACAGAGACCCCGGACTGTTGTACACCAAACAACAAAGGGAAATAATTCCACCTGAAAAGCTTCAAAAATGTGTCTCCTTAGTTCCCAAACGTTTATTGAGTGTTGTTAAAAGAAAAGGTGATGTAACACAGTGGTGAACATGCCCTTTCCCAACTACTTTGGCATGTGTTGCAGCCCATCCATCCATCCATCCATCTTCTTCCGCTTATCCGAAGTCGGGTCGCGGGGGCAGCAGCCTAAGCATGGAAGCCCAGACTTCCCTCTCCCCAGCCACTTTTCTAGCTCTTCCCGGGGGATCCCGAGGCATTCCCAGGCCAGCCGGGAGACATAGTCTTCCCAACGTGTCCTGGGTCTTCCCCGTGGCCTCCTACCGGTTGGACGTGCCCTAAACACCTCCCTCGGGAGGCGTTCGGGTGGCATCCTGACCAGATGCCCGAACCACCTCATCTGGGTCCTCTCTATGTGGAGGAGCAGCGGCTTTACTTTGAGTTCCTCCCGAATGACAGAGCATCTCACCCTATCTCTAAGGGAGAGCCCCGCCACACGGTGGAGGAAACTAATTTCGGCCGCTTGTACCCATGATCTTATCCTTTCGGTCATGACCCAAAGCTCATGACCATAGGTGAGGATGGGAACGTAGATCGACAGGTAAATTGAGAGCTTTGCCTTCCGGCTCAGCTCCTTCTTCACCACAACGGATCGGTACAACGTCCGCATTACTGAAGACGCCGCACCGATCCGCCTGTCGATATCACGATCCACTCTTCCCCCACTCGTCAACAAGACTCCTAGGTACTTGAACTCCTCCACTTGGGGCAGGTAATCCTCCCCAACCCGGAGATGGCACTCCACCTTTTTCCGGCCGAGAACCACGGACTCGGACTTGGAGGTGCTGATTCTCATTCCGGCCGCTTCACACTCGGCTGCGAACCGATCCAGTGAGAGCTGAAGATCCCGGCCAGATGAAGCCAACAGGACCACATCGTCTGCAAAAAGCAGAGACCTAATCCTGCGGCCACCAAACCGGAACCCCTCAATGCCTTGACTGCGCCTAGAAATTCTGTCCATAAAAGTTATGAACAGAATCGGTGACAAAGGGCAGCCTTGGCGGAGTCCAACCCTCACTGGAAACGTGTCCGACTTACTGCCAGCAATGCGGACCAAGCTCTGACACTGATTTGTAGTGCATTCAACGGAATATGGGTTGAAAATGATTTGCAAATCATTGTTTTCTGTTTTTATTTACATCTAACACAATTTACCAATTCATATAGATACAGGGTTCGTAAATATGGCCTTTTTATTTTATATATTATATATTCTTATTTGTATTACTCTATTCATTTTTACTTCCCAGACTTTAGGGACACCCTGTTTAGCTTTAGATATGTCTACAGTAACACATCAGTAAATTAAAACACTCTTCTCACTTATCAAACTGATCATTCTCATGACATAAAATGTTCAAAATACTAAATTACAAATTTTATTTTCATGTTCATGTACACTCATAGCAGAAGTGACATCACTAACATGAAAATGTTTTTATTTTTTTTAGTGTTGATGGTCAGAGAGGTATAAATAAATGTATGTAGTTCATATTTGGTGGCTAAAGAGTTAGAGACCAAAGTCCATTTTCATCCAAACAGGGATAATCTGCATTTTGAAGAGGAAAAAGGGGAGCATTCACCTGTGAATGATGAACGTGTGATGGAGATACCCCAAACCTTTTAACAACTGCAAGATGATACATTTCACCTGCAAACACAATAGAAGCAAAGCAATTGACAAGCGAGAATGCAATGGTGCAAGTCCAGTAGGTGTCTGTACTCTACCTGAGCTTCAGTGAAAGGTGTCTGCATGTTCTCCAGGAGGCTCGCCAGGTCCTGCTCACAGTAACTCATCACCAGAAACAGACTGGACAGTAAACAAACAATTACACATTGCTTCAACACAACATTAAAAACACTCAAACCGTCATCTTTTTTCATTTTGCAATAAAGCTGCAACTAACAACTATTTTAAAACTCGACGAGTCATTGACTCTTAACGATCCCCTAATCGGATTATAAAGCATTCACATATTTAGTAGCTCTAATTTAGGCGCTGTTTACATTAAGGCATACAACTCCTTAAATGAATAACTATTTAGCCTAAGCCCTGTGTCAGCCACACTAACCCATCGTTTAAGGTTCCCTTCCTTAGATATTTTTTTACCCTGGTAAGTGCGCCGTTTATTTATTTAATCTCTGGCTCTTAGTTCTGTATGGACTCGTCGATCGTTTACAAACTGAGTTCGGAGAGGAAGTGACGTCAGAAAGAACGCGCCACTGCCAGGTTCATAACAACCGGTTTCCATTTGGAGTCAACCACTGGAAAGATGGAGGCGAGTCATCCAGACATGCCCGTGTTTCTCCTTCTTCTACATGTACAGCCGCTTGTTGCAATTACACATGAATACCTTAAGAGAAGGAAACGTGCGATTGCAGCTATTTCGGATACAGCACATCTCAGACGGCAGGGATATGCAGCCTGGTGGGATATGTTTGTCAATAAGTGTGTTGTGCCAGAGGAACAGCAGGAGGACTTTTGAATGTCCAGGTCAGCTGTGATTGTACTTAGCACAAAAACTTTGTTCATTTGTTAAAAAGGAGACAACGAGAATACAGGCTCTCTTAGATGTGATAAAAAAAAAAGGTAGCGTGTACTTTGCGTTACCTAGCCGACGAGGGAAGACTACGCAAAACAGCGAATGCATTTGGACTGGCAAAGCAGACTGTATCAGTTATTGTCCGTGATGTATGTCGAGCAATTACACTGCAAAAAGTCAGTGTTCAAAAACAAGAAAAAATAATGAATACATAATAAATGATAAATGGGTTGTACTTGTATAGCGCTTTTCTACCTTCAAAGTACTCAAAGCGCTTTGACACTACTTCCACATTTACCCATTCACACACTGATGGAGGGAGCTGCCATGCAAGGCGCTAACCAGCACCCATAAGGAGCAAGGGTGAAGTGTCTTGCTCAGGACACAACGGTTGGTACTAGGTGGGGATTGAACCAGGGACCCCTGGGTTGCGCACGGCCATTATTCCACCGCGCCACGCCGTTCCATACAAATATTACATTATTACAATATTACGAATTTGAATACAACAATTAGGGGTATTTTATTTGAACCAAGCAAAATTATCTGCCAATAAAACAAGAAAATTTGGCTTGTAAAGACTTTCCAAAACAACTAAAATTAGCTAACCTACCGTATTTTTCGGACTATAAATCGCAGTTTTTTTTCAGTTTGGCCGGGGGTGCGACATATACTCCGGAGCGACTTATGTGTGAAATTATTAACACATTACCGTAAAATATCAAATAATATTTTTTATCTCATTCGCGGAAGAGACGAAGAAAATGTCGGCAATCGTCACAAACACGTCAACCAATAAGAATTCGGCAGGGTAAGGTCATGGCAGAAGTGCATTGTGGGTCATGGAATGCTAACTGCTATATGCTATAAGCTAATGCCGTAGCTATCAAAATGGATCATTTCATCGTTGACGGCCCATCCACCCATTTTCTACCGCTTATTCCCTTTGGGGTCGCAGGGGGCGCTGGTGCCTATCTCAGCTAGAATCGGACGAAAGGCGGCGTACACCCTGGACAAGTCGCCACCTCATTGCAGGGCCAACACAGATAGACAGACAACATTCACACTAGGGCCAATTTAGTGTTGCCAATCAACCTATCCACAGGTGCATCTTATAAAAACTGACAAGGGCTGAACAAAAATGGCACCGAAAAGGAAATCATGTACTGCAGATTACAAGCTGGACGTAGTGAAATATGCAGCAGAAAACGACAAAAGGAAGCGGGGCGCATACCTTTGGAGTTGGCAGTTGTTTAGAAGCGACATCGAGGAAGAAGATTTCATGGGATTTAACAATTAGGAGTGACAGATTGTTTGGTAAACGTATAGCATGTTCTATATGTTATAGTTATTTGTATGACTCTTACCATAGTATGTTACGTTAACATACCAAGCACCTTCTCAGTTGATTATTTATGCCTCATATAACGTACACTTATTCAGCCTGTTGTTCACTATTCTTTATTTATTTTAAATTGCCTTTCAAATGTCTATTCTCTGTGTTGGATGTTATCAAATAAATTTCCCCCAAAAATGCGACTTATACTTCAGTGCAACGTATATACGTTTTTTTTCCTTCTTTCTTATGCATTTTCGGCCGGTGCGATTTATACTCCGGAGCGACTTATAATTCGAAGAATGCAGTATATGAACCCCAAAATACCTTAAAATGAGTACAGTGGGGCAAAAAAGTATTTAGTCAGCCAACGATTGTGCAAGTTCTCTCACTTAAAATGATGACAGAGGTCTGTTATTTTTATCATAGGTACACTTCAACTGTGAGAGACAGAATGTGAAAAAAAACCATCCAGGAATTCACATTGTAGGAATTTTAAATAATTTTTTTGTAAATTATGGTGGAAAATAAGTATTTGGTCAACCATTCAAAGCTCTCCCCGATGGAAGGAGGTTTTGGCTCAAAATCTCCCGATACATGGCCCCATTCATTCTTTCCTTAAACGGATCAATCGTCCTGTCCCTTTAGCAGAAAAACAGCGAGTTGAGTTTATACCAAAAAGTTATATTTTGGTTTCATCTGACCACATGTCATTCTCCCAATCCTCTGCTGTATCATCCATGTATCCATCTTGGTATAAACTCAACTCGTCTTGTTTGGAGGAAGAAGAATACTGGGTTGCATCCCAAGAACACCATACCTACTGTGAAGCATGGGGGTGGAAACATCATGCTTTGGGGCTGTTTTTCTGCTAAGGGGACAGGACGATTGATCCGTGTTAAGGAAAGAATGAATGGGGCCATGTATCGTGAGATTTTGAGCCAAAACCTCCTTCCATCAGTGAGAGCTTTGAATGGTTGACCAAATACTTATTTTCCACCATAATTTACAAATAAATTCTTTAAAATTCCTACAATGTGAATCCCTGGATTTTTTTTCACATTCTGTCTCTCACAGTTGAAGTGTACCTATGATGAAAATTACAGACCTCTGTCATCATTTTAAGTGGGAGAACTTGCACAATCGGTGGCTGACGAAATACTTTTTTGCCCCACTGTATATTCTCACTAATAACTGTACTACTATATGAGTATGTATTTTCAATTGTTTCATTGAAAATAAAACTGCAAAGTCAATTTGGCTGTCTTCTGTTTTAATATGAGACACAATTGTGTCAAAGTCATGATTTTTTTTTTCATGTTTGAAATAAGAAATTGTTACTTTAAAAAAGTAGTTTTATACTTGTGTTAATGACACAGCTTTGCAACAGTTGATATGGTAGTTTCAAACATGTTTTACTCAATATAGGTCATCAAATCTCAGCAACAAGCTTTGATATCTTTCTGAGATCATTTAGGACCAAGTAAAACACTAAGATAAAATCTACTTAGTGAGAAGAATCATTTTATCAGACAGAAAATAAGCAAATATCACCCTTATTTGAGAAATGTAATCGTACTTAGATTTCAGTTTTTGCAGTGTACTCAACGTCTAGTTTTGTACTCCGTAACTACTGTGAAGTGGTTGCGGCCGTCGAGTACGACCGCCAATTTCAGCCTCCAAGCACAGGCAGGATTGCAAGAATGGACAATGAAGGTGAAGGAAAAAGAGCGAGGAGTGTCCTAACCGGATATCTAGATCCCTAGATTGATAGTTGTAAAATGTTCTTCATCACATTGTTTACTTTCACACATCCATTAAAGATTTGATTCACGTATGATGGCTCAGGTGTGATTCACTACGATAGGGCTAGTCTAACAGCTGCTGATGGTGAGGCAAGAAGGTGTACTGTTAAAAGAAATGTGACAATAGTCTACATTGAAACACTTCACATACTAGACTGCTGGGTAAGAATACACTTCCAGGTCAGAGGTGACTATGACCAAATATATGCGCGTCTGCCATTTTACGCGCATTGCGCCGACGGAGGGAGGAGGGGGTCTTAAACGATGGCATTGTGGGTGTGTGGACAGGGATAAGGTTGGGTGGGTTATATCCTGTATAACCTTAGTATAGAGGCAGCCTTAGTCATCAATTCTTAAATTTAGCTTTAGGTATTTTTAGGCATGTGCTTACTAACAAAAATGACTAATTCATTCGTTATCATAAATATTTATTATTACTGTAACTCAATGTCAATCAATGCCTATTTATATAGCCCTAAATTGCAAGTGTCTCAAAGGGCTACACAAGCCACAAAGACATTCGCAGTTCAGCGCCCACATGAGGGCAAGGAAAAACTCACAACCCAGTGGGACGTCGATGAGAATGACTATGAGAAACCTTGGGGAGAACCACAAATGTGGGTAACCCCCCTCCCTCTATGCTGCTCATTCGGCTATTACAAAAATAAAAATAACTAGGGCTGTGAATCTTTGGGTGTCCTACGATTCGATAATATATCGATTTTTTTCGATTCGATTCTCGATTCAAAAACGATATTTTTCCGATTCAAAACAATTGTGTATTCATTCAATACATAGGATTTCAGCAGAATCTACCCCAGTCTGCTGACATGCAAGCAGAATAGTAGATTTGAAAAAAAAAAAAGCTTTTATAATTGTAAAGGACAATGTTTTATCAACTGATTGCAATAATGTAAATTTGTTTTAACTATTAAACGAACCAAAAAAATACGACTTATTTTATCTTTGTGAAAACATTGGACACAGTGTGTTGTCAAGCTTATGAGATGCGATGCAAGTGTAAGCCACTGTGACCCCATTGTTCTTTTTTTTTTATTATTATAAATGTCTAATGATAATGTCAATGAGTGATTTTTAACCACTAATATGCTAAAATTATAACTAATATTGATACTGTTGTTGATAATATTCATTTTTGTTTCACTACTCTTGGTTTGTGCTGTGTCGTGTTTGTGTCTTCTTAATTTCTCTGTTTATTGCAGTTCTGAGTGTTGCTGGGTCAGGTTTGATTTTGGAATTGGATTGCATTGTTATGGTATTGCTGTGTAGTGGTTTGTTGGATTCATTAAAAAAAATACAAATAAAAAATAAAGATCAATTTTTTAAAAATGAGAATCAATTCTGAATCGCACATCTTATTAGATTCGATTCATTTTCAAATTGATTTTTTCCCACTCCTAAAAATAACCATTGAACTTTTGTCAATTTAAAAGCAAGGACAGGCAAAGTGCTAAAATAACAATGTATCATTTTTTTAATGTAAAGGACAAATAAAATAGCAACAATAAAAAATAAAAAAAACAGGACAACGCCAAAACTATCTAACTTCTCGAGAAAGAAAAACATTTTGTGATGTGTTTAAAAAGCTGCACTGGTATATTATTGATTAACTCCAGGCATTTTTTTGCGATCTAACAGACTCAATATAGAATTGTATAATTGGTTGATACTTAATATTTCATCTACCTAATAGTGTGTATGTTTAATGATATCAGTGCATTGGTGCCTAAAGTGCAACATTTGCATAAAGCAAAACAAATTATATTGACCCTTGTTGATAGTATTAATGAACTTGAAAATGATCCAGCTGAGGTACACTATTAAAAATTAAAAATATAAAAAACTGCGAGTTACTGTGGTTAAGTACAAGTTATGAACAAAATGCAAAAAAATCAGAATCAAATAATGTGACAGCCCTTGTCTGCTTTTCTGACCTCTCCAGATGACTGCCCACAACCACCTCCTTCAGCTCCACGATGTTGGGATGTCTGAGCCGTAGCAACAGGGTGATTTCTCTCAGGCTGCTGATGGGGATGCCTGACCAAGACAAAAACATCATCAGGTTCTTCAGTTCAAATCTAATTTGATGCTTTTAATGCCATTTTTAATGCAACTTAAAAGTGAAATATAACAGTATGCCGTTTTCTCTCTAGAGACTCAAAGCGCTTCACATAGTGAGACCCATTTCCTACATCTTTTAAGCTCCCTTTAAACCACTGTGGGTGGCACTGGGAGCAGGTGAGTAAAATGTCTTGTCCCAGGATACAATAATAACTTAGATTTATATCGTGCTTTTCTAAACACTCAAAGCGCTCACAGAGAAGTGGGAACTCATCATTCATTCACACCTGGTGGTGGTAAGATACATCAGCCACAGTTGCCCTGGGGTAGACTGACGAACACAATGGCAGTCACTAGGATGACGGAAACGGGAATCGAACCTGCAACCCTCAAGCTGCTGGCGCGGTCGCTCTACAAACCGAGCCACACCTCTCAAATTTAATGCCCATTTTTAATTGCATATTGTTATTGTTTACACACTACTGTAAGCTTTTGAAAAAGATAATGTTGAATAGTTGAAAAGTTTACATTAACTTTTATCTAGCTAATTAGAATTGGCTCTCAAGACTGTTTGACCTGAGAATGTATTTTTATCTATTTACTTTTCTGTAGTAGCATCCGGTGTTCTGACTTCAAGCACCTGCCGTAGACAATAGCCAATTTCAAAGGTTTTGCCAGTCAATCAAACTGTACATTCAATCAAAATGATTAAAAGGAACTGCACTCATACCCTCTGAATAAACATCCAATTCTAAATTATTTGATCAATATAATATACCCTTAAGTCATTTTTTGAATGTGATCTCTTTAAAAAAAATGTAAGAAATGCATATCCTCTGAAAGTATGACTTATAGCCACAAACTGGAGGATTTTTTTTTTTTAATCAAGATAAAATTTAAAAATATATTTGTAAGGTTTTATGGAATAATAAAATAACATCACACTAGGAATGCAAATGATGCATGTGTTTAATTTTTTTTAGAAATAGACATGTCATTAAATATTTGGAAAAAGCGCTTTTCTTGCTTCCTCTTGGATCCACTTTGAAAGCCAGAGCCGAAGAAAAGAAAAGGGACAGACGTAGCCATTTATCAACGTTATTAAGTTCATTTTCATTCATTGTTTGATTGATTGACGTATTGACTATTGGCCAAGTCCTACAATTGTATTACAAAATGTTTGCGGATGACTCGGCCTTGCTGGTATCCGGAAAGGAAAAAATCCTCAGTGCTAGTATTTGCACCTGACTCGTTGACAATAAACTTTCCATACACTTAGATAAAACGGAATCCATCCTATTTGGGTCCCAAATCAACCTTAAGAAAGTCAGTGACTTCACTATTAAAGTGGGCGACATTGTTATCACCAGGAAAGATGAGGTCACCTACCTAGGTTCCATACTAGAGGCTAATCTTTCCTGTGATAAAATGGCAACCAAGGTAATCAAAAAGGTCAACCAACAAGCGAGATTTCTCTACAGAATCTCCTTTCTGGTCAACAAAAGCACCTTGAAGATTCTAGCGGGAACTCTCAACCCTTTTTCGATTACGCTTGCACCTCCTGGTACCCCAGCACGTCCAAAACCCTCAAATCTAGACTCGAAAAATCCCAGCACAAGCTAGTCAGGTTACTTCTAGACCTCCACCCCAGATCCCACCTCACTCCAACCCACTTCTCCAAAGTGGGCTGGCTCAGGGTGAAGGACAGAGTAAAACAACTTGCACTGAGCCTAGTCTATAAAATCCGCTACACCTCCCTGATACCGAAGTACATGTCAAACTACTTCCTTAATGCAAATGACCGCCATAACCACAACACCAGGGGGAGCTCCACAAACCACGTTAAACCCAGATTCCGATCTAACAAAGGTCTTAACTCATTCTCTTTCTATGCCACATCAATATGGAATGCACTCCCAACAGGTGTTGAAGAAAGTACATTATAACAATAATAATGGATTAGATTTATATCGCGCTTTTCTATTGTTAGATACTCAAAGCGCTCACAGAGAAGTTGGAACCCATCATTCATTCACACCTGGTGGTGGTAAGCGACATCTGTACCCACAGCTGCCCTAGAGTAGACTGACGGAAGCGTGGCTGCCAGTTTGCGCCTACGGCCCTTCCGACCACCACCAATCATTCATTCATCATTCATTCACCAGTGTGAGTGGCACCGGGGGCAAGGGTGAAGTGTCCTGCCCAAGGACACAACGGCAACGATTTGGATGTCAATAGGTGGGAAGCGAACCTGCAACCCTCAGGTTTCTGTCACGGCCGCTCTACCCACTACGCCATGCCGCCCCTAAATCATCTCTGTCCTCCTTCAAAACCACACTAAAAGAACACCTCCAGGCAACTTCAACTTTTAACTAACACCCTCCCTCCTCCACATACCACCTCCCCGGATTGTAAATAATCAAATGTAAATAATCAAATGTATATAATTGTTCTTATTAGGGGTGTTGGAAAAAATGGATTCGAATACGAATCGAATCATTTACGTTGTGCGATTCGGAATCTATTCTCATTTTTTAAAAATCGTTTTTTTTTTTTTAATTAAATTTTTTTTTTTTTTTTAATCAATCCAACAAACCATTACACATAAATACCATAATAATGCAATCCAATTCCAAATCCAAACCTGACCCAGCAACACTCAGAACTGCAATAAACAGCAGGAGAGGAGACAAACACGACACAGAACAAACCAAAAGTAGTGAAACAAAAATGATTATCAACAACAGTATAAATATTAATTATAATTTCAGCATAGCAGTGATTAAAAATCCCTCATTGACATTATCATTAGACATTTATAAAAATAATAAAAAAGAACAATAGTGTCAAAGTAGCTTTCACTTGCATCGCTTTTCATAAGCTTAACAACACACTGTGTCCAATGTTTTCACAAAGACAAAATAAGTCATATTTTTGGTTCGTTTAATACTTAAAACTAATTTCCATTATTGCAATCAGTTGATAAAACATTGTCCTTTACAATTATAAAAGCTTTTTTTTTTTTTTTAAATCTACTACTCTGCTGGTATGTCAGCAGACTGGGGTAGATCCTGCTAAAATCTTATGTATTGAATGAATACAGAATCGTTTTGAATCGGAAAAATATCGTTTTTGAATCGAGAATCAAATCGAATCGAAAAAAAAAATCGATATATTATCAAATCGTGACCCCAAGAATCGATATTGAACTCACTATGTTCACTGCTTGCCGTAAATATCCTACAAAGTCAGACCTACACTGTTTCTATGTCCATTTCTCAGATGATGCAATTGTTGATGACTGAAGTGCTGATATCAACCAAACCTAACTGCCCCTCCCCCCCAATTGTAAACAATTCAATGTATATCCTCAGATGATTAACTTGTGTGATGACTGTATTATGCTGATAGTATATATTTGTTGTACTTGTATTGATTTACGTGGATTCCGACTTAAGTTGAAAAACTTATTCGGGTGTTACCATTTAGTGGTCAATTGTACGGAATATGTACTGTACTGTGCAATCTACTAATAAAAGTTTCAATTAATCACTCAATATTATATTGCGTTTTAATGCCATTTAAGGCCTTAATTCTTGCAAAATCCTTTCGACTTGAGATGCTTTTTCAAAAACCCTGAAACACAAGAAAACATCCTAAACACAGGTTAGTTTTATGTGAGAGTGAAAGCTTGTTTGTTGCCCCGCAATCTGTGGGGGGGCCCTGTATTGCGTGACGAAGTGCATGTAAAACGCTTCATACAAAATTCTACCGCAAAAGTATTCCTAGCCGCTTCATACTTGGTCACTGATATGCATAGAATGGCACATTTTCCCAATTAATTCCTCCGGCTCTTGTGGATGGACTAAAGCAGTGGGTCTCAAACTTTTTTCCCCAGAAAAAACTTGGCTCTCCAAGTACCACCATAATGACGCACATTAAAAAATACAGTAGCATAGTAAGCCTAAGGGTTATTAAAAACAAGGCACAGGTTTTTATTTAACAAGTGCTTTTTATAATCTAGGCCACTGTAACTTTATACAAATTAGATAAAGGAAAATGTGACTACTTTAATCAGGTGATTCTTTGGCTTACCACCACTTTGAGAATCACTGGAATAGAGCCTGTTTTCCAGGTATGTTTTAACGACGTGAAAATCGTTATTTTTCAATTTAAAGAAATATAACTAAACAGTTTATGAATTCATTTGAGTACAAAACATGCATCAAATTAAATTCAAATTTCAATTAAAAAAAAGTATAACAATTGTTACACTTAAAAATGTGTGTAAAAATGTGTGAAAAAATGTATAAAGGGAAGGGGGGCCTCCAAATAAAATTCTGCTTGGGGCCCCAATTTAGCCCGAGGCTGTTCTGACAGACTGGGATGGACTCCAGCTCACCCACAGCCCCTAAAGAAAATGTATGGATATAAACCCACCGTCTTTCTCTTTATCCATCCGAACTTTCTTCAGAGCTACAATTTCATCAGACTTGGTGTCCCGAGCACGGTCTGCAGGAAGAAGAAGAATTATTTTATGTATCAACCAGCTGCATCTCTTTTCTCTCTCGTGTAAACCACTTACACACAATGCCGTAGGTTCCTTCCCCGATACGGTTGAGCTTTTCAAACTCTCGGACACTTCGGCAGCTCCCAAACTGGAAGAAGAGGGAAAGAGAACATTATGTATCTTTAAAGGCAAAAGAGGCTTTAATACGGTGGCCGGCAGGAATCAAATAAAATGGAACTCAAGAAATTGTGTTTTATTCCAATACAACATACTATATAAAGACTTCTAACTACAAACTCTGTTTCCATATGAGTTGGGAAATTGTGTTAAATATAAACGAAATACAATGATTTGTAAATCCTTTTCAACCCATATTCAATTGAATGCACTACAAAGACAATATATTTGATGTTCAAACTGATAAACTTGTTGTTGTTTTTTGCAAATAATAATTAACTTAGAATTTCATGGCTGCAACACGTGCCAAAGTAGTTGGGAAAGGGCATGTTCACCACTGTGTTGCATTACCTTTTCTTTTAACAACACTCAATAAAAGTTTGGGAACTGAGGAAACTAAATATTGAAGTTTTGAAAGTGGAATTCTTTCCCATCTTGATTTATGTAGAGCTTCAGTCGGTCTCCGCTGTCGTATTTTATGCTTCATAATGCGCCACACATTTTCGATGGGAGACAGGTCTGGACTGCAGGCGGGCCAGGAAAGTACCCGCACTCTTTTTTTTACAAAGCCACGCTGTTGTAACACGTGCTGAATGTGGCTTGGCATTGTCTTGCTGAAATGAGCAGAGGCGTCCATAAAAAAGACGGCGCTTGGATGGCAGCAAATGTTGTTCCAAAACCTGTATGTACCTTTCAGCATTAATGGTGCCTTCACAGATGTGTAAATTACCCATGCCTTGGGCTTAATGCACCCCCATACCATCACAGATGCTGGCTTTTGAACTTTGCGTCGATAACAGTCTGGATGGTTCGCTTCCCCTTTGGTACGGATGACACGATGTCGAATATCTCCAAAAACAATTTGAAATGTGGACTGATCAGACCACAGAACACTTTTCCACTTTGCATCAGTCCATCTTAGATGATCTCGGGCCCAGAGAAGCCGGCGGCATTTCTGGATGTTGTGGCTTTCGCTTTGCATAGTAGAGCTTTAACTTGCACTTACAGATGTAGCGACAAACTATATTTAGTGACAGTGGTTTTCTGAAGTGTTCCTAAGCCCATGTGGTGATATCCTTTAGAGATTGATGTCGGTTTTTGATACAGTGGGATCGACGGTCACGTTCATTCAATGTTGGTTTCTGGCCATGCCGCTCACTTTTAGTGATTTCTCCAGATTCTCTGAACCTTTTGATGATATTATGGACTATAGATGTTGAAATCCCAAAATTTCTTGCAATTGCATTTTGACAAACGTTGTTCTTAAACTGTTTGCCTATTTGCTCACGCAGTTGTGGACAAAGGGGTGTACCTCGCTCCATCCTTTCTTGTGAAAGACTGAGCTTTTTTTGAGGAGCTGCTTTTTATACCCAATCATGGCACCCAACTGTTCCCAATTAGCCTGCACACCTGTGGGATGTTCCAAATAAGTGTTTGATGAGCATTCCTCAACTTTATCAGTATTTATTGCCACTTTTCCCAACTTCTTTGTCACGTGTTGCTGACATCAAATTCTAAAGTTAATGATTATTTGCAAAAAAAAAGTTTATCAGTTCGAACATCAAATATGTTGTCTTTGTAGCATATTCAACTAAATATGGGTTGAAAATTATTTGCAAATCATTGTATTCCGTTTATATTTACGTCTAACACAATTTCCCAACTCATATGGAAACAGGGTTTGTATGTATGTTTATATATATATATATATATATATATATATATATATATATATATATATATATATATATATATATATATATATATATATATATTAGGGTTTGGGAAAAAATCGATTCGAATTTGAATCGCGATTCAGAATCGATTCTCTTTTTTTTTTTTAAATAGATTTTTTTTTTAATCAATCCAACAAAACAATACACAGTAGGGCTGGGCGATATCTGCTTTTTTAATATTGCGATATTTTTATGCCATATTGCGAAATACGGTATACATTACGATATTTTGCCTTGGCCTTGAATGAACACTTGATGCATATAATCACAGCAGTATGATGATTCTAAAAAACTGTATTTATTAAATACTCTTCATTCTCTCACAGGTGACTTTTTAAATGAAAGAACAAATTAATAGTGTTGCTACCTTTTTGTAGTAACACTTCTGCTGCATACTTTGCATATTGCTGTTGTCTGCTGAATATCTTCCCATTTGAAGCCAAACCACCACCAGATGACGGATCCCCTGCTCTTTATTTTGGGCATTTATTGTTCTTCCTCCAATTGTGATCAGTTTCACACCTTCTCTCTCTTGTATTGTCACTAGCTCCGCTCCGCTCGACCTGCCTCAGCTAACGTTAGCCATGCTGCTACCTCTCTGCTCGGCGAGAGTGTATGACGCTAGACGCGCGACAGTATGTGACGTATGTAAGAAGGCGGGCTTGTTTTACTTCTCTGTGAGAAGGAGAGACGAGAAGGAGTGAGAAACGTCAGTAATGTAATGCCCGCAGCAAAAAGCAACTGTGTGAGAACATATAATCGAGCATTACGATAGTCATTTTCTATATCGCACAGAGACAAACCTGCGATATATCGTTTGTATCGAAATCTCGCCCAGCCCTAATACACAGCAATACCATAACAATGCAATCCAATTCCAAAACCAAACCTGACCCAGCAACACTCAGAACTGCAATAAACAGAGCAACTGAGAGGAGACACAAAAACGACACAGAACAAACCAAACGTAGTGAAACAAAAATGAATATTATCAACAACAGTATCAATATTAGTTATAATTTCAGCATATCAGTGATTAAAAATCCCTCATTGACATTATCATTAGACATTTATAAAAATAAAAAAAGAACAATAGTGTCACAGTGCCTTACACTTGCATCACATTTCATAAGCTTAACAACACACTGTGTCCAATGTTTTCACAAAGACAAAATAAGTCATATTTTTGGTTTGTTCAATAGTTAAAACAAATTTACATTATTGCAATGAGTTGATAAAACATTGTCCTTTACAATTATGAAAGCTTTTTTACAAAACTCTACTACTCTGCTGGCATGTCAGCAAACTGGAGTAGATCCTGCTGAAATCCTATGTATGGAATGAATAGAGAATCGTTTTGAATCGGAAAAATATCGTTTTTATAATCGAGAATCGCGTTGAATCGGAAAAATCGATTTATAATCGAATCGCGACCCCAAGAATCGATATTGAATCGAATCGTGGGACACCCAAAGATTCGCAGCCCTAAAATATATATTATATATATATATATATATATATATATATATATATATATATATATATATATATATATATATATATATATATATATATATATATATACATATATATATATATATATATATATATATATATATATATATATATATATATATATATATATATATATATATATATATATATATATATATATATAAGGGCTTCACGGTGGCAGAGGGGTTAGTGCGTCTGCCTCACAATACGAAGGCCCTGCAGTCCTGGGTTCAAATCCAGCCTCGGGATCTTTCTGTGTGGAGTTTGCATGTTCTCCCCATGAATGCGTGGGTTCCCTCCGGGTACTCCGGCTTCCTCCCACTTCCAAAGACATGCACCTGGGGATAGGTTGATTGGCAACACTAAATTGGCCCTA
The DNA here is from genome assembly GCF_033978795.1 of Nerophis ophidion. Lineage (NCBI taxonomy): Eukaryota > Metazoa > Chordata > Actinopteri > Syngnathiformes > Syngnathidae > Nerophis > Nerophis ophidion. Next base: position 17,981,127 of record NC_084624.1, on the reverse strand, counting down.
GTGTGTGAATGTGAGTGTGAAGGTTGTCTGTCTATCTGTGTTGGCCCTGCGATGAGGAGCCGATTTGTCCAGGGTGTACCCCGCCTTCCGCCCGATTGTAGCTGAGATAGGCGCCAGCACCCCCCGCGACCCCGAAAGGGAATAAGCGGTAGAAAATGGATGGATGGATATATATATATATATATATATATATATATATATACATACATACATATAGACATAAATAAATAAATACATACATACATACATTCATACATACTAGGGATGTCCGATAAATATTGGATTATTGGCCGATAAATGCTTTAAAATGTAATATCGGAAATTATCGGTATCGTTCTCATAAAGTTAAATTTATGACATTTAAAACGCCAATGTATACATAGGGAGCAGCACAGAGGGCTGGCCCAATCACATAATATCTACAGCCTCTCACACACACAAGTGAATGCAACGCATACTTGGTCAACAGCCATACAGTTCACACTGAGGGTGGCCGTATAAACAACTTCAACACTGTTACAAATATGCGCCACACTGTGAACCCACACCAAACAAGAATGACTAATACATTTCGGGAGAACATCCGCACCGTAAAACAACAGAACAAACACCCAGAACCCTTGCAGCACTAACTCTTCCAGGACGCTACAATATATACCGCCGCTACCCCCTAACCCCCCACCTACCTCAACCTCCTCATGCCTCAGGGAGAGCATGTCCCAAATTCCAAGCTGCTGTTTTGAGGCATGTTAAAAAAAAATCAATGCACTTTGTGACTTCAATAATAAATATGGCAGTGCCATGTTGGCATTTTTTTCCATAACTTGACTTGATTTTTAAAAAAAAACCTTGTTACATTGTTTAATGCATCCAGCGGGGCATCACAATAAAATTAGGCATAATAATATGTTAATTCCCCGACTGTATATATCGGTATCGGTTGATATCGGTATCGGTAATTAAGGGTTTGGCAATATCGGCAAAAAAGCCATTATCGGACATCTGTAATACAAACATAAAAGCATATAAACATAGGTCAAGACCAACATTATACGACCACTGTGAAACCCTCAGATAGAGTAATATTAATGTGAATATGTTGTTAGTTATCTACGACTAACTTACCCTATCATTGTTAGGCACTGTAAATACTTTGTTCTTCAGAGATTTGAGCTTTATTGGCTCCGGTTCTTCCTCTCCTGCGGCGTCCATTCTCCGCCGACAGGGCTGTTCCACAAAGACAGAAAAGATAGTTGAGATATTGGTCTTTAAAGCTAAAAAAAACAGTACAAGCTTAATGCAACTATTAGGGCGCCATTGTTGTTTACAGCAAAGCAGCGGGACGACTAAAAACTTTCCCAGAGTTGCAAGTCCACTGCCTGAGCTTCTTCTTTTGTTTGTTGAGGTTGGCAAGTAACCTTGTTTGGTGTACATTAGCGCCACCTTTTGAAATGGAGTGTGGCTCGATCTGATATCCTTTTCTATTTGATATTTATTTATTTAACCCTGTATTTTAAAAAAAAAAGATAAAATATCCCTCATTGCTGTATTAACCTTCTCTTTCCCTAACTTAATTTTCATTATTTTTCCTAGCTCTATTATACAAACCCCGTTTCCATATGAGTTGGGAAATTGTGTTAGATGTAAATATAAACGGAATACAATGATTTGCAAATCATTTTTAACCCATATTCAGTTGAATATGCTACAAAGACAAGATATTTGATAATCAAACTGATAAACGTTTTTTTTCTTGCAAATAATCATTAACTTTAGAATTTGATGCCAGCGACACGTGACAAAGAAGTTGGGAACGGTGGCAATAAATACTGATAAAGTTGAGGAATGCTCATCAAACTCTTATTTGGAACATCCCACAGGTGTTCAGGCTAATTGGGAACAGGTGGGTGCCATGATTGGGTATAAAAACAGCTTCCCAAAAAATGATCAGTATTTCACAAGAAAGGATGGGGCGAGGTACACCCCTTTGTCCACAACTGCAAGAGCAAATAGTCAAACAGTTTAAGAACAACGTTTCTCAAAGTGCAATTGCAAGACATTTAGGGATTTCAACATCTACGGTCCATAATGTCATCAAAAGGTTCAGAGAATCTGGAAAAATTACTCCACGTAGGCCGGAAACTAACATTGAATGACCTAGACTTTCGATTCCTCAGACGGCACTGTATCAAAAACCGACATCAATCTCTAAAGGATATCACCACATGGGCTCGGGAACACTTAAAAAAAACACTGTCACTAAATACAGTTTGTCGCTACATCTGTAAGTGCAAGTTAAAGCTCTACCATGCAAAGCAAAATCCATTTATCAACAACATCCAGAAACGCCGCCGGCTTCTCTGGGCCCGAGATCATCTAAGATGGACTGATGCAAAGTGGAAAAGTGTTCTGTGGTCTGACAAGTCCACATTTCAAATTGTTTTTGGAAATATTTGACATTGTGTCATCCGGACAAAATGGGAAACGAACCATCCAGACTGTTATCGACACAAAGTTCAAAAGCCAGCATCTGTGATGATATGGGGGTACATTAGTGCCCAAGGCATGGGTAACTTACACATCTGTGAAGGCACCATTAATGCTGAAAGGTAAATACAGGTTTAGAAAAAACATATTCCGCTATCTAAACGCCGTCTTTTTCATGGACGCCCCTGCTTATTTCAGCCAAGCCACATTCAGCATGTGTTACAACTGCGTAGCTTTGTAAAAAAAAAAGAATGTGGGTACTTTCCTGGCCCGCCTGCAGTCCAGACCTGTCTCCCATCAAAAATGTGTGGCGCATTATGAAGCGTGAAATACGACAGCGGAGACCCCGGACTGTTGAACGACTGAATGGGAAATAATTCCACTTTCAAAGCTACAACAATTAGTTTCCTCAGTTCCCAAACGTTTATTGAGTGTTGATAAAAGAAAAGGTGATGTAACACAGTGGTGAACATGCCCTTTCCCAACTACTTTGGCACGTGTTGCAGCCATGAAATTCTAAGTTAAATATTATTTGCAAAAAAAAAGAAATTTAATGAGTTTGAACATCAAATACCTTGTCTTTGTAGTGTTTTCAACTGAATATGGGTTGAAAAGGATTTGCAAATCATTGTATTCCATTTATATTTACATTCAACACAATTTTCCAACTCATATGGAAACGGGGTTTGTAGTTACTACGGTAATCTACGTCACAGCAGGTCAGACGAGGCACCAAGCAGTGTGGGTGGGGAGCGGCCAGGCTGAAATGCGAGTGTCAGGGACTGAGGCGGAAGGAGATTTTTACAACAAAGTTCTAAAGCTTAGTGATATATCACATATATGAGATTGTAGATGTTTTTTTGTTTTTTTTACCCTTCGCGTTCATCCATCCATCCATCCATCATCTTCCGCTTATCCGAGGTCGGGTCGCGGGGGCAGCAGGCTAAGCAGGGAAGCCCGGACTTCCCTCTCTCCAGCCACTTCGTCTAGCTCTTCCCGGGGGATCCCGAGGCGTTCCCAGGCCAGCCGGGAGACATAGTCTTCCCAACGTGTCCTGGGTCTTCCCCGTGGCCTCCTACCAGCTGGACGTGCCCTAAACACCTCCCTAGGGAGGCGTTTGGGTGGCATCCTGACCAGAGGCCCGAACCACCTCATCTGGCTCCTCTCGATGTGGAGGAGCAGCGGCTTTACGTCGAGTTCCTCCCGGATGGCAGAGCTTCTCACCCTATCCCTAAGTGAGAGCCCCGCCACCCGGCGGAGGAAACTCATTTCGGCTGCTTGTACCCGTGATCTTATCCTTTCGGTCATGACCCAAAGCTCATGACCATAGGTAAGGATGGGAACGTAGATCGACCGGTAAATTGAGAGCTTAGCCTTCCGGCTCAGCTCCTTCTTCACCACAACGGATCGATACAACGTCCGCATTACTGAAGACGCCGCACCGATCCGCCTGTCGATCCCACGATCCACTCTTCCCCCACTCGTGAATAAGACTCCTAGGTACTTGAACTCCTCCACTTGGGGCAGGGTCTCCTCCACCCTTTTCCGGGCGAGAACCATGGACTCGGACTTGGAGGTGATGATTCTCATTCCGGTCGCTTCACACTCGGCTGCGAACCGATCCAGTGAGAGCTGAAGATCCCGGCCAAATGAAGCCATCAGGACTACATCATCTGCAAAAAAACAGAGACCTAATCCCGTGGCCACCAAACCGGATCCCCTCAACGCCTTCGCGTTCATATTTCGCTGTTTGTTGCATTTGGCTTGATTGTAAAATATGTCGATGGAAACGGGGGTGTGACGTTCGTATGTTCTTAATATTCAGGGTTTTATTGTCCGTAGAGAAAAATTACAATTCCATTCCGTTTTTAAGACGGTCTGTCATAACATATTTAGAATTCAATCAGACTTTATCGTGAGGTTTTGTATTAGTTTTCCTACAAATAGACATACCCGGTCCCCCCAGACACATTTTTTTTCTCTAAATTTGGCCCCCGAGTCAAAATAATTGCCCAGGCCTGGTCTAGCGCAACATGCCAACATAGCCAACATGCTCTTGCTCAGCCACATTGGCTTCAACCCAGTTACATCTACTTTTTAATCATTTAGCAAAGGAGATCAGTCAATGTTTGTAGTATAATAATAAATAGCAGGGTTTCCCACACGTTCATTTATTCGTGGCGGCCCGCCACGAAAGAATTACGGCCGCCACAAAAAAAAAAAAAAATAAAATAAAAATAATAAAAAATAAAAAAAATTAAATAAAAAAAATAAAAAAAAAAATAAAAAAAATATATATATATATATATATATATATATATATATATATATATATTTTCCGGCTTTTGACTCGCTCGACCGCTCATAAAAGCAATGGGACTCTGTCTGTGAATGGAGCTTGTAGTTACATATTATATAAATATGTAAATATTATATAAATATGTACATAAAGTGTTGTAATTATATTCCAACTCCGCGTTCGTGGTCATCGCAGCCCCCCCCCCCCCCCCCCCCCAAAATCCCCCACCCCCCCACCCCCCGCTCGACCACACCACCACAATAGATGCCTGACCTGTGGGAAACACTGAATAGTGACTCACAGATTTGCTTAAAGCTGACAACACATTACACGTGCACGTTTATTTATTTAACCTTTTTCTGACAGACTTTAGCGACATCCTGTTTTCATTGATTTAGCCCTAAATAGCGGACTTTGTTATTAGCTGGCCGTCTGCTTGTCAAAGAATTTATAGGCCAACGGTGTCAAAGTCAAGGCCCGGGGGCCAGATATAAATAATATTTATGAATAAAGTGCTGTAACTTTTCTTGGTAGGTATATTCTTTCTTTCTATTTTGGGAGAAAAACAATTTATGTACTCCATGTAATCGCAAATTATGTTAGCTTATATATTGTCTAAATATACAAAAATATATTACCAATCATTCAAACCATTTTTTAATTATAAAAAATACTAATAATAATTATTTCAAAGCAAGTTATCCGTACAATTGTGTAATGCAAAAGTAGCATGGTAAAATTGTAAAATTTACTGTGGTTTTGACAGCAATTTTCTCTGAATTAAAAAAAAAAAGTAATTTTCTTACTGTAATAAACTGTGGTGCCGTTTTGGCATTTACAGTAATGCACCGAAAAATCTACAGTTGTTGATTTGCGGTTAAAAAATAAATACAAAAAATGGCAGTTTAGGTGCTAACTGTCACGCCTATGGTTCATGTTTTGTTTTGGTCATGCTATGTTTAGTTTTTGGATATTTAGTTCTGTTTAGCATTTCCTTGTTTGTCTTGTTACCATGCCAACTGATTTAGTTTTCATCTGTCATGTCTGATCATGAGTTTTGTATGGCCATATTACCCTGAGCATCCCCAATCTCATCTGTTCTCAAAGCAAAGCAAGGTCTGGTCTGTTTAGTACTTGGATGGGAGACTGCGTAGGAATACCAGGTGCTTTTGACCTTTGGACTCTAAGTTCCTTTTTTTTTCACTCCCTGTTTTGTTACCATGACGACCAATCAGTTCACCTGTCTTGTCTCACACCTGTTTTCACTTATCATGTTCATTATTTAAGCCACAGTTACACAAGTGTTTTGTTTCATGTTTATAGTTTATAGCCTTTGTGCTAGTCTTTTGTTTCATAGCCCAAGTTTTGTACCTCCATTGTGAGCGCTTTTTGTTTGTTCCTTTTTTTAGTTTATGAGTAAATAAATTAAATATTTACCTACCTTCACGCCGTTTCCACTCCATTCGCTTCGCACCTCGGGAAAACAACCCAAGACCAAGTCCAAGCCTGACACTAACATATTACTGTAAAATTCCAGTTTATTTTTACAGTTAAAACACAATGTAAATTTTACATTGGCCATAAACAATTTTAACCTTAATTTTTACAGTAATATACACTAAATTGTGAGGTGAAATTACTGCAACTTACCTTAGTTTTCTTACATTTTAGTGTAAAAAAATTATACTAATAAAATGCATAGAAAAATAGTGTAATAATAGTATTCACTGTTAGAAGCAGCCTTCTGGGGCCAAACATAACTGCGATGTGGCCCTCAGTGAAAAACGACTTTGACACCTCTAATATAGGCTGTGGTCGGGGCTTGAGGAGTCAGGAAAGAATTCTGAAAGGACTTAAATAAATGAGAGTGAGATATCAAAACATATTTGACAACAGAGGGAGTCATTTTTATTCTCAAATAGCCGGGGGGAAAAAGCACTTTTCTTATGCACTTGGGGTTTATATATATGCACTTGCCTGATGAGCTCATTAATTTAATACTGAATCTATTTCATGTCTAGAACATCAGACGCTATAGCCGGCAGGGGCAAACGCACAGCTAAGTCCAAAACACACACAAACCCCTACAACAAATGCAATATGAGGAAAACACAACTCATTGGCAGCTCTATAAAATTGTTGGGAAAAAAAAACTTGAATATTAGGAAGATGTACCTTTTTCTGGGCATTCTGTTCATGTATTTTTATATCCCTCTCAGACCTGAAGCCATTGGTGGGGCTGTCGCATATATATATATATATATATATATATATATATATATATATATATATATATATATATACATATATATATATATATATATATATATATATATATATATATATATATATATATATATTAGGGGTGGACAAATTAATGTGTTAATTACGCGTTAACTCATCAATCTATTAACGCCGACAATTATTTTATCGCACATTTGCGTATGTTGTTTACATGCTTTTATTTTGTTACCGCCTTTTCTTAACAAGATGGCATCTCCCGGATGTACTTCGGCGTCGAGGGGCTCTTGGTAAAGATGGAACATTTGGCAAAAATACCGGACAATTCTGCAAATTTCATGGCTGGCATACAGCGTGGTCACTCCGGGATCACTTACGACCACCAGACAATTCTGGATGTGGATAGATCGGGCCGTTTTGGACTGAATGACGGGTGCTTGCTAGACCGGCTAGCTAGCATGGGAATACTTTGCCGGCTACATCCAGCGGCCTGTGAAGCAGCGGAGTATTTGTGTTGTCTGTCTATTTATGAATAATGCAGACGAGGAGTGTTGGCTGAGTTCTTAACGTTTGCTTTCAGAGCGTGCATATCACAACATACAAGATGCCGTCATGGCGACACAACCTATACCGGGCTACCGCGCATGCTCGTCACTCCTGTTGCATGCTGGGTAAGGTAGTTCTTTATTTCCCTGGCTCATAACATCACAAATAGTACCATGTATATGCGTTCAGTTTATCAAAGCACCAAGTAAACAATCGGAAAATTCCCATCATATCAATTCCTAGATATGGTCATAATTATTTTAAGTGCACTACGCAGAATAAACACAACATTATTAATATTGCTACTACGGATAATTTGATCAAAAATTCCCTAAAACAGCCCACTACCTATAATATAGGTTTTTTAAACTAAAGACCCTGATAAAAAAAAAAATGTTTCTGCTGTTACCTCAGAAATTGCCTGTTCAGACGTTGTGATTGTGGCTCAGAGATTTGTATGTAGATTATATTTATTTTCCATAACAAACAAGATAACTTAAATACCCTGGCAGTGGCAATAAGCTTAAATGTTTGTAATTACATTTTTGGAGTTGATTTTCATAAAATATGCTATTTAACTGCTATTGTTTAACAAGGACTGATTCAAATTGTGTTTGCACAACAAATGTTTTGGCGCTTTTGTTCATGTGGGAGAATATTCCAATAAAGGTACATTACACACTACTTTTGAATTCATTATTGGGCTTTGCGTATGCAATGCAGTTAATCGCGATTAATCGGAGAAATAGTGCGATTAACTTCGATTAAAATTTTTAATCGTTGCCCAGCCCTAATATATACATATATATATATATATATATATATATATATATATATATATATATATATATATATATATATATATATATATATATATACATATATATATATATATATATATATATTTATATATATATGTAGTACATTTAGGTAATGTGACTCTTAAGTTTATTCAGGCGTTGGCAACACGGCCTGACAACAACACCGTTGCTCACATTTAGAGCAAGGGTGTCGTCAGACTGGTCAGACCAGTGTACATAAGATTGACGCAACCTTTTTAATCTTTTAATCATCTGAGTTGAGCAAATATGTAAACTGAGCTCACGATTGTGGCCACTTTGATGCATCAGTCAAAATATGTTTTCATATCTCACTCTCATTTATTCAAGTCCTTTTGAGAATTCTTTCCTGACTCCTCAAGCCCCGACCACAGCCTATATCAGAGGTGTCGAAGTCGTTTTTCACTGAGGGCCACATCGCAGTTATGTTTGGCCCCAAAAGGCCACTTCTAAGAGTGAATACTATTATTACACTATTTTGCTGCACACTTTAAAGCAGTGGTCCCCAACCACCGGGCTCGATTGAATAATTTTTTATTATTTTTTTTAATCTATTTATTTATCTATTTTATTTATTTATTTATTTTTATTAAATCAACATAAAAATCACACGATACACTTACAATTAGTGCACCAACCCAAAAAAACCTCCCTTTTTCATGACAAAAACCTCAGTTTATCATGACAAAGAAACCCCCTCTCAGCCGCCGGGCCGCGGGACAAATTGTCAAGCGTTGACCGGTCCGCAGCTACAAAAAGGTTGGGGACCACTGCGTTAAAGGATCTAAGCTTCCTCAGGAAAAAGAGCCTGCTCATGCCCTTCTTGTATGCAGCTTTGCAGTTGTCCTTCCAGTCCAGTCTGTGTTCAAGTGGACTCCCAGGTACTTTTACTGACCCACTACTGCCACCTCCAGGCCCTGGATGTTGATGGGCTCCACAGGGGTCATTTTCTTGTTGATGTCGATGACCAGCTCCTTGGTTTTTATTTCCAAGTAACGCGGTAACTTTCGGTTTAATTGTACTTCCCATGTGGTTTCCCCGTATTGTGTGTGTTTTGGATGTTTGCTGCAAGTTTGCCCCTGTTGGCCACTGCAGCCGTGAGTCAAAATCAGCCTCTTCGTATACTGAAAGAGTTACCATTGGTAAAATAGTAAAAAGTCAAAGACTAAATTGAGCTTACCATAATTTTTGCTTGATCCATTTTTTGCCAACAACAGTCGGTGCTGACGGGGGCCTCCGATCTTTGGCGGCGTCAGCGATGGATAAGCTGGACGCTGTGGTGTAAATATCTTCTCGGGATGGAGCTGTGATGATGATGGAAGGTGGGCTTGAGGACCAGTCCGGTGAATCTGAGGACTCCGTTGGGGTCTGTGAGGACGGGGCCATGTCTGAAAGAGGGAGGAATAAACTTCCAAGTTCATGAAGTCATCAAAATAACTTCTTACATAGCATCGTGTAGGCTTTTTGTGGCCCTGAACAATATTTAGTTTCTCCATTTCAGTCTATAATATGACTGGTGTAACACGCTATAGGAGCATAGTGTGTATTATAATACAGTTTATAATAATAATTATAAAACGGCTTGTAAAGGTTATTTCATGTCTAAAAGGCTTTCCAAGTGTAAAAGAATAATATTTATGAAGCCATAAACAGGTTTTTAAATTATCTAACTATAACAAACATTCAATTTAAAATGAAAATCTCCAACTTCGCAGAAATTAATTTACAACAGTCAGGACCGG